>NW_028301553.1:3962500-4030000 GCF_042242905.1 Orbicella faveolata
TTGCCACGGCTATCAAACTGCAAATAGAAAAGAGTACAGTGCAGTTGCTATTTTCTTTATTTCGTCAATTTTCAGCAATAGAAATCAGATCAGTCTTTTATCACGCAAAGCTAATGATTAGTTCATTAAAACGACTGGAAAAAAACAATTGGGATGCCCGAGCTCGTTAGTGAGCTATAGCCATTTTTCAACTGACAAAACTCAATATCAAGGCAAATCCGCCATGTTTTCAATGTGCGCGTGCATGAGCGCGCGCTAGTGACGTCATAAGTTATGCGCAGTAAGGATGCGCAATGCAAATGTGAGGAATCACCTTAACTGCGTCGTAATATGATTCCAAGCACCCTGAGAGCCAGAAACTCACCACAGTAGCTTGTTGCTATTGTGCTACTTACGAGTCTTCTCAAGAACCACGCTCTTACCAGGGCCAGGTTCACTAAAAGATGGGTAACTTAGCCTGTGTGCCAGCGAGCAGGCTCTCGTGTTTGGCCCACGGGCGCGAGTTGCGAAGCTGCGAGAAGGCACTCGCTCACTTGCCAACGAAAAATCACTAACCCTGAGTGGATAGTGATTTACCCAATGGATAGCTTTATCCAGTTTTTGAACAACAGGGCCACATGTATAGCTAAGGGTTGTTCCGAACTAGTCAAGATTTTTGTTAACAATTACAATTTCTGGTTGAAGTAGACAGACATTGGATTTCATTTGAGACTGCGATGCCGCTATCAGGATTACAAATTTGATGAATTAGTCTTTTTTCAGCTTCTTTCAGTGAAATTATAACTTTGAAGTCAAACGCAGTTGCACATACTCAAATACAGGTCTTAACCAAAATACTCAAAATAGAAAGATAAAGAAAATAGGCTGTCAAATTTGCTTTTGTATTGTGTAAACATCAGGAAAGATTTACGTTATTTTATTTCTAAAGAAGGGGACATTGGGGGGTTCTGAACACCGCAATACCTCAAAAAGATTCGGCAAATACCGCAATATCGCAAAAACACTCGCCAAATACCGCACTACTCTGAATGTCAAGTTTGCATCATTAGATAACACGGAAATAACAATTAGGACTTTGTTGGTCAACCTTATTGTCAGGTAACCGTTGATTTAGACAAAATAAGTAACATCCACTGGCATGTTGGCTAATAATTAACAAAATGCAGAGATATTATCTATCCCAGTTGCCTTTCCAGTCTTGAGGCTTTTAAACGGCTGATCTAATTTCCATCCCGGACCATGAAGCGGTCTGCCGTTATCGGGAGCCCTTCTCCAGACTGTAAGACAGGTTGGTTTTAGGGTGGAGGACCCCCTACTTCGGAGATACTTCGCAGCCCCCGGCACGGCGGCTGCGAAGTATCTCCGAAGTATTTCCATCCACTGCGCGCGAGAAAAAACCTCTGGTACCCAGGGTAATAACTAGGGAGCATATAGCATACACAAATCTTGTTCCCAGGGCTTTTTCTTTAGGGCTTGAGAGGGGCGTCTCTAAAGGAAAAGCCCTGGGAACGAAGTTGGCCAGTTACGTATTAGCACAGGTACAGCGAAAGATATTCTTCAGCGGGGCCAAAATTAAGCACATTTTCTTAGCTATTCCCTTGGCACCTCACTATTTCAGCAGAGTGGTAGATTCTTATTGCAATATAAGAGTGTTAAAATGGTTCTAATTTTACCATACTCTCAAGGTTTTACAGATACACCAACGATAAAATGATACAAATTCTTACGTATCTCAACAAGTGTCTCAACATGAGTCCTCTCCATAAAGGAAACTAAGAGCTTTGAACTTCTAATATACTGTAAATATTTCGGACGGTTATTTTTTCGGACACATTTATCGTTCGAAATTAAAATCGTCCGAAACTTTTTCATGCAAGTAATGTAATCAGTTTAAAAAGCGCTATTAAGATCCATAAATAGCCCTTACCGAGGGTGATTTGACTAGCGACAAAGCTTTTGAATAGCACAGTCCTCCACACATTGTCACACAAACAGAGAGTGGTATACTTGTGGAAACACAGAGCAGACGTTTCTGAGACATTGATTGATTGATTGATTGATTGACTGAGTGATTGATTGATTGATAGATTTCAATAAGGCACAAACACAAGGCTTCTAAACTCTTCTTAAAGAGTAGATTGATTGACTGGTTGATCAAACTTGACGGGACCGTCAAACTTTTCAAGCACACGTGTACAGTGTTTGGTTTCTCAGGCATTCCCCAATCAATAACAGAAAAAATTGTGGATCACGAAGTGTGATCGCGAAAAGCCATTTATTTTAAACTGGCACAGTACCGCTATTTCAAGAACCCATCATCAATTTTAACACTCTAAAGATGGCTCGCACTGTGTGATCTTGTAAGTCTTGTAAGTTGTATAATTTGTTTTACTTGAGTCTTACTACGCTATGCTTCAAGAAACCTTGCCTCTATACATGTAAATTCATGTAAGTCCTCTCTGGTCTTAAATCTGTTTGGAAATAAAAGTAATGACACACAATAAACTTTGGTACTTTTTTGCCTTTTATAGCTATAATTGAGCCATAACAAAACGGCTCCATCGAGTTCTGTAACATTTGTAACAAAATATTACAGGACAAAACACACAACAACGAATGTTGTCGGCTGATTATAGCAATCCCCCTCTCGACGCGGAGGTCCTTCCACCTGCTAAATCTACAGGAGCGAAAAAAAAAAAAAAAAAACGGTGAAATTAGGTTTTGCACATCGTTATTTACACTAGGAATATAACAAGAAGCTTTGAAAGTCGCCGTAATTTCCTGCTTGATTATCTGTGGTAAATGGTACACCATGATCCCAAATGAAAGATTTCCTGCTTGGTAGCAAATCCCAAATAAACAGTACTCCGAAAGCAAAAGCTGTTGGAAAGTGCTGAACTCAAACGTCAACTGACTTGTTAAGTCCGAAGCAGTCGGAAATAATATATCGAAACATACAATAAGACGGGAACCAAAATGATCTCTTATTTCTTTCGAATGGCGCTCATTCATACAAAGAAAAGACATTACCTGCTCCGGTGTAGCACAAATTATTTTAGTTCAACAAGCATTATCTGGCTTTATTCTTTTAAATATATTCTCGGAGTTTACGAAGATGGATCGGCCCACAGTTGTTGAACGTTTTCGCCATCCAAAAGGTACAGCCCTTCGGGTGGAGTAACAACAGGAAAAGGCTGCTAAATTCGGAAATAGCTATGTCAGTCCCGTTGTCCATTGTTGATTGCAGGAGGGAGGGGGGAGGGGGAGTGGAATTATTGGCTTAGCTTTTATATGAATTATCTATAATGTATCAATTGTTTACGATCCAAGATAACGGTGATCATTGTAAATGATATACCATGATCCGTGTCAGGACCTTGCATGATAAATCCTGATGCGGATCAAAATGAAAGAACTGAACTGGACTTGTTTCAACTGTCAGGGAATCACACGTGCTTTTATTAAGCTCTAAATCATTTATCAGTCAGTTAGCGTGATACAGAAAAGTTCCCTGTTTTACAGAGAACAGGACAGTCAGTGAGAGAGCTTCCTGTAATTTATTATTATTATAGGCACTACGTGTAGAGACGATTGTTTGAGACTGACAGACTGAAGAGGGTCTCCCAGGGGTTTTGGGGAACAAGGGAACATTGGCAAAATATCGAAGGGAACAAGGGAACATTAGCCATTTTTTGGGAACAGGGGAACAAAAATTCGAAAAATTTACAAAGAGGAACAAATAACGAAAATGTGTGGGAACATGGGAACATAGGGCAATTTTGGAAGGGAACAAGGGAACAAAGACCCCCCCTGGGAGACCCTCACTGAATAACAAGCTAACTGACTGACTAATTCATTGTCTGATTGACGTACGTTGATCTACGTTTGAAGGAATCTCAATGATGCTTTTACCTGTGAGACTATAGGACTGCTTCTTCTGCTACAAGGCAGCGAGAGTCACACTGCCTGAGAGAAAGACAGACTCCTTCGCATTTGAAAGAAAAAAATGAATCAATAAAGGTGTCTGTCATCATACCTCTCTCCGGGCTGACTGTCACTTGTGTCACGTCAGCCGATATGTATCACGCTAATGACTGATGAATGATTGTGCAAGCCCACCCTTACCTTATATGGGGTGTCCTCTAATATCCACCTCAAATATCCACATAACTAAATTCGCGAACCACCCTTGTGTGCAATTGTTTAGCGGAAGCAGTGAATATGGCTCGCAGTTATTTCCACGTTGCCATAATTGTTGTGGCTCTCTTCATTGTTCGAGGAGGTAAGCAGGGGTGTTAGTTTCGTGCACCTAGGTTAGATCTCCTACCATGTCGAAACATCTGTTATGGTTTGCGCCCAAATCTTTCATTCTCGCTCAGATTCAACCGAGGTCATCTCGTAGCTCGACTAAGCGTTGGAGACAAACGAAAGTAAGCTACCGCCGAAACTTCCATCGATCAGTATCATTGAGGGTGGCCGAATACCGAGTACACGCGACTTGAAGAAAGTCACGAGATGTAAGAGCGAGAACGTGTCGACAATCAGGAAAAATTTGAATGGTCTTTATGAGAGTAACCGAGTGTTGACGAGAGTCGATAAAGACGTGCGAGAGACTGCACGCTAAGCGAGAGCGGGGGTTTCAGCTCTCTACTGATGGACTGCCCTGATTCTTCTCTATTAAAATTTAGCGTGTTTTCTGGAAAAAACGCCCACCCCTGAAACTCGTATAAATGGGCAAAGCTCAAAGGGATTAGCCCATCACCGCAGATATAAAAGTAAAACAAAATAAGAAATAAATGTAACCAAATCGCTATTGGGATAAAAAGAGTCTGGCCCTAAACCCCTCAACAATCGATCGGCTAGTCTAGTCTTTCACTTTACTCTTTAGCAGGAAGTGAAGTTCCCCTCATATCAGGTATAGTTCTTGTGTGAAAGCTGAATTTGTAAGGGTGCGTTTCTTTAAGAAAATCCAATACTGTATTGGATCCACACTGGGAGTGGATTCTGCGTTTCCTTTGACGGACCATGATCCCAGAGATCTTGGATTGATCTGTTTAGTAAAGAAACGCAAAATCCGTTTTCGGTTTCTTTCGGATTTAAGAATCCAATCTTGGATTTTCTTAAAAAACGCACCCTAAGTATAGCTCGCAGGGGTTAAATGTTTAAATGCGGAAAGAAAAGTCACATATAGGTATTAAGCTGAGTTTGGTTGTTGTTGATATCGATATCTATTCTGAACAGGAAAGAGATATGTCACGAACAGTCACGCGTAACAATTATGTAACATTTACTCACGAAGTTTTGGTTTTGTTTGTACAGATCGTACTTGATTTCAACTTGATTTTCCGGTTCTTATATCATGATCAAATCACTTGTATATATTTTACGACACGTGTGAAGTTTGAGCGGATATGTTTTCGATCGATCAATAAACGAATTCATAAAATCAACCACTGTTGTTACGAGTTCATAACTAGATACGTTTACGTCAAAAACATTTTCAATGCGTTTTTGCATTTTGATAAAATAAGCAGCGCCCTCAAACAAGTGCCACATTAAAACGTCGAGAAGATTAATAAGCGTCGTGGCGGAGGTTCGGCAATGTTTTTAGCTAGAATTTTTTCACTTTCAGGTTTCTTAAAATTCTTAACCAGGAGGCTAGAAATGAAGGAATTTCTTTTTGGTAAATTCAGAACTCCTCAAAGAACTCCTTACGAGGGCCACTAGTTTGTCAGTGCTAGCTGTTTACGCGTGTTTTTACCCTCGTTAAATAAAGTTATTCTTCTACTTCTTCTCAAAAAGTCAGAACTTAAGAATTTGTAATTTTTGTAATATTTTAGTAAAAGCTGCTAAACTTTGGGTCTTTAAAAGAATTTGGTATGACATGTCTTTATGGTCCATGGCAACCGTGTTTTGACAGACATGTCGTTTTCAAGTTTGGCTTGTATTGTTTTGTGTTTCTTTTTTATTTTTTTTTTATTTTTTTTTTAATACTTTTCTGATGCATTGGTTTTTCGCTTTTAACATAGTTGTATTAATGCAATTATCTTTTTCATTTTAGGCATTGTTTTATTGATTTTTATTATTTTTGGGTAGTTCTAGATGGTTTTCTGACATTATATCAAGAAAGTGGACCCAAGATGGTGGCTATTGGGGCACCATTTGTAATGACGTCATAAATTCATGTGTCAAACCTCAAACCTACCTCATACATACTCTACTCCATGTCCATAAAATTTATTCTTGAACAGCTACTGAGAAGGAGACAGTTTCTCCTTTCTGCCCCCATGGTAGAAGATGAAAAGCCCTGTCTGAATAGAATTAATGTTTTGTCATTTCCTACGTAGATTCTCTGAGCTGCTACAATTGCACCAGCGAAGATTCCGCCAGAGACTGCAAGTCAAAGATGAAGTCAATAACATGCCCATTAGGAACATCACAATGTGTCACAGGTACTCGGACATGCACTCAGGGCAGTACCACTGAAACTATCTACTACAAGAGATGTAACGCCCCAAATTTGTCGAGCTGTGGAGCCAGTTCACAAGATTTGCCCAAATGCCCCACGTCCCCTTTCTCATGGGGTACCACCGAAATAGACAGCTGCTGCACTGGAAACAACTGCAACTCAGGATCATCACACAGCATCAACCAAGTCATGCTAGGAATATGCATGACATTTGCTTTCTTGGTTCTAGCCTTTATTCATTAAGTCTTGCTCAAAGACTGGTTTGAGATGCTTTTAATGTCTGATCAACTTATAATTAGCTGAGTGGTTGTAACACAAATTACTAGACAAGTACTTGTAGAAGTCTTGCTGTCGTTATGTATGAAATGTAATAAGACCGTATAAGTGGTGCCATAAACAGTAGATAAACAGTAGCGCAGATTCAAAGGTGGTCCAAAGGAGAAGCGCTGGCAAAGGTGTACAACAGTGGGCCCAGTCTTCCTCCATTAAGGGGAGGTGAGAACCTGGACTACTCCCAGGTAGAATCTGTTTGGTAGTCAATTAAAACCTTATATGTAGACTTAACTTGAGTCACACAGAATAGAACTCTTTACACTATGAGTAATCCCTCTTTTGCTTAGCCAACATGAAATGTAGTAATGCACGATTTCAACAATAAAGAGAATAGCAAAGTTCAATAAATATGTAAGAGAATAGCAAATAGACAAGCGTGTTTCACTGTCTGAAAATTCTAGGGGGGTTTCTGTCCCAAATTTAGGCCCACAGTACAACGTTTATCTCCCAATCCAAATTTACTTGAAGGTTTGGTTAGTTCAATTTGTAGTATTCATGTCTGCCTAGCCAGAACTTAATTCTTATACATTTCTTGGAAATGGTAAAAACCCTCTCAATTATTTACAGCATAGAATAACAATGAACATACTTGAATAATGAATCATACCAAAAAAGGGGAAACTTGTAATTCAACTTTGCCACAAAAATGTCAGAGAATCAAACATTTGTTTTCAATTTTTCAAGTTATACCTTGAGTTTTTTATGGGTTTGGTTGGTCTTGTTTGATTTGATGGGCAAAAGGAACATAACCATTCATTTTCAGGCCTGAAACAGCTGTGCTTTCATTTTAATATTTGTCACATCCAATTTTAGCCATTTTTACTTTTTCGTTCAGCTGGAATAAAATATTGTCCACAGACATAACAAGACACTGTAGAGATGAGACACAGAGCTGTAATTTGCAACAGATCAGAGGGCAAAAAAAAAAAACAGAGTGCTATCAAATTGAGCAATAATGAGTCAGTTGCGTTAAAATTTGCTGCCGTTATTTTGCCTCTGCAACAAAGAAAGACATGACATGTTTGCATGGACAGTGGTCTGATGTCATAAAGTTGTTGCATTACATTTCAACCCACATTCACTCAAAAAAACATATCAAAGTATTAAATCCTCATTGTGCCACAATATTTTTATTAATGATAAAATATTACACTTGCATTTGTACAAAATATGAAACAACATAATATTATAATATCGCACAGTCTTCATCAGCGATGTCGCTGATGAAGACTGTGCGATACAGTCGAAGGCTTCATTTATAAAATTTTTCAGACCTTGTGACAAGAATAATCATTCATTTAATATAATATTAATCTTTACATAATTCTGCTCCTTTGGAAGCTTCCAAATACTATTTCACAATTGTACATGTACAAATTTACAAATTAAACTAAGCCACAGCCCATTTTACAGATATTGAACGCCATATTGAATAAATCTATTTCACAAAGGACTATTGGTCGAAAAGGGGGCATAATTTGCAAGATAGCATTGCTAATGTTTGTGAAGACGCAGAAAATGACTAAGATAACTTTAAAAGCTGGGGAGTAGAAAAGTTGAAATCATACTTATTAGCCCCTGTAGGCAACACAAATAAACAAGGATTAATAAACCTTGCTGTTTTCGTGCATAAATTGGGGCTTAAAGTAGTCAAAAGTGTTCAAGAAAGTCAAAGAAAAGTGGAGAGTGAACGCTTAACGAAATTAAGTCTAGAAGGAGGAAGAATCATTCTTCCCGACCCCGATACATTAATCGAAGGGTGGGAGGAAAGTGCATTTAGCTACCCTGAGCTATCACAGATCAACGTGGAAAAATATTGGGACAAAAGTGAGTAAAGTATAGTCTTCTACAATTTAGCAGCTTTTAGATACAAATACTATCCAGGTGGTAGCATAGTTAGTTTCTTTCACACTGGTCTTCTGGATAGCAGTTTACATGTATCTGGTGGACCGTGTCATCAATTCTATCATCATCTGGGGCCTGATATCCAGTCCCGGGGGGGACACTGCCATATATGGGCTATGTAGGTATGTGCCGCTGTGGAGGGTATGGTTTTCAAGCAGTTTACTCTAGGATAGGGTATATAAATCAGAGCGTTTGGGTCTAGAATAGGGTAACATTTTTCACAAAACTGACTGGTTGGTTGAAGATTTTATCTAAAGTAAGGAAACCAGGAATTGCCACTCAAAAATATAAAACAATCAATCGGCAAGTTTAAATATTCGCAAATCAGCCTCAACAGTGTCGACAGATGGGGGGATTTGGGGAGTTTACTCTAGTATAGGTTAGCAAAATTCAGCTGGACTAGCTCTGGTATAGGCTAAGGGTTCCAGGGTCCAAGTGGCACATCCCCACCCAGAAATTCCCAAAGTACCCCCCCCCCTTGGGAAATGCTCGAATTTGTATTGAGCGAGTGATTGGCAGAGTGAAGGACTTTGACATCTTAACATCTGAGTTACCCTTAGACATGTTTGACCTATTTGACCATATGGCAGTAGTAATTTGTGGACTTGTTAACCTACAAGAACCGATCATACTTCTACATCGTCATTAGGTTTGTAGTTATGTAACACTGAATGAACTGTCATTCTTGCAATAGTGGTATTCAACACTTTGAACTTTTCTATTCAACATATCAACACTGAACTGGACACCCAGCGGCACATACCTATATAACCCATATATGGCAGTGTCCCGCCTCCCCCCCCCCCCGGGTGCATTTCCCACCTGCTTAGTGCAAGCATCTTCTTCCTAGGAAAACTGCTTCTTTTTCTTCAGAAAAGGGGCCATAGCAAGTTTTATTTAATAAGGAAGCAGAAGTTCTTGTATATTGAAGCGGTCATTGTAAAACGCAGACTGCAGACCGGGCGTAAAATGCAGACTGAATGTAGAATGCAGACTGCAGACTGCAGACCAGGGGTAAAATGCAGTCTGAGGGTAAAATAAAATATTAATTAAATAAAACGAGGATCAAATCCGGATCAAATGAAGACTTGAGAGTGTTGGTACGCGCACCCGTGATTTTTTTTCCAAAATCCCGAAAACTCAAACGGCGTTTCCTAGCCTTAGTCAAATATTATGTTATCAACCTCGAATTCTTGAACTCCCCATTTTGTTGAACCAAGTTTCCCACAAGGGCCCGAACCAATCGCAATTCCACATCGTACCTTTGTTTGCTTGTCGGCCATTTTGAATTTTGTTTACGCAATTACGTCTGGGACCGACCAATTATTCCACCGGGCTGTGACTAAAAGTGGGACGGGGACGGGGGACTGGGACGTGGGACTTAGTGACTTGGGCCACGTGGACGTGGGACACGTGGACGTGGAGACGTGGAGACGTGGAGACGTGGAGACGTGGAGACGTGGAGACGTGGGGACGTGGGGACTCGGGGACGTGGGACTCGGGTACTCGGAGACGTCGGGACGTGGGACTTGGAGACATGGGAACGTGGGACTCGGGGACGTGGGGACGTGGGGATTCGGGGACGTGGGACTCGGGTACTCGGGGACGTGGTAACGTGGGGACGTGGGACTCGGGGACATGGGGACGTGGGACTCGGGGACGTGGGGACGTGGGGATGTGGGGACGCGGAGACGCGGGGACGTGGGGGCGTGGGGAAAAGCAGGCACTTGAGGATGTGGGACGTATCGAATCGAGGATGTGGTAAACAAAAAACACCTTTTTTTTTGGGCTCAATTTGTGAAGTACAATTTTCGGTGGTCAAGAGAAAGATATTGTATGCTGAAGAGTTTTTAAGCAGACCAGTAGATGATGATTTCCAGCTTCCATGGTTCGGCAAGTTCGGCTTGATATCAAATTCAACGCCAAAAACAGGTGTTGTTTGTTTACCACATCCTCGATTCCCTACCTCCCACATCCTCAAGTCCCCGCTTGTCCTGGCTTCCCCGTTTCCCTGCGCCGCCACGTCCCCGCGTCCCCGCGTCCCCACGTCCCCACGTCCCCGAGTTCTCGAGTCCCCGCGTCCTCACGTCCCCACGTCCCCACATCCCCACGTCCCCGCCTCCCACGTCCCCGAGTTCCCGAGTCCCGGCGTCCTCACGTCCCCATGTCCCCAAGTCCCCACGTCCCCACGTTCCCGCGTCCCACGTCCCCACGTCCCCGAGTATCCGAGTCCCCACGTCCCCACGTCCTCGTGTCCCAACTCCCCCGAGTACCATGTCGCAGTCCCCCGTCTCCGTCCCACTTTTAGTCACAGCCCTTGCGGCACATTTCCTTCATCCTGTTTTCGACAAAGTCCTAATAACGTTCAAACCACCGCGTGTCTTAGTTGCTTCAACTGGCCTTGGAATTGTTCGGAACACAAGGCATGCAAAATACGACAGCACAACAACAGGGCAAGCTAAACTCGGAGGTATCGAGTCTAGTTTGTGAAAGACATTCAATCTTTGCACTCGACTTTAATATATCAAGAGGTTTGTGAATTGGTATTTACTGAAAGGTGACAGTTGGCTATCCAAACACGTATGGGTTATTGAGCAAGTGTGAGTCCAAGATGGCTGGATATTGGCCAAGTTCTTTTTTGTGTGTTTATGGACCGAGACGGAGTCGAGGTCCATAAACTCGCAGAAAAAGAACGAGGCCAATATCCAGCCATCTTGACCGAACAAGCTTGGCCAATCAAGGATTTATTACATGGCTTTCGGGGAAATTTTTTTGCGGGACACGGCGGGGTAGTCCCGAGCGGCCAAGAAAGCTCCATCTTGACCGCTCGGGTAGCCAATCACAGCGCAGGATTCATCTTGCCCGCTCACGGAGCTAGCCATATAATAAGAGAAATTATAGCATTTCGGCGTTCTCAAATAATCATTAGTATGACCATTTTGACAGAAGAGAAGCCAAAACTGAGTGAGGCATTTGTGACTCGTTTTTTATTATTTTAAATATTTTATTTTACCCTCAGTCCGCATTTTACCCTGAGTCTGCATTTTACCCCCAGTCTGCAGTCTCCGTTTTACATTGACCGTATATTGAAGCCCCTATCTGCAAGGACAGTGTCTCCTGGTTCAAATTTGGATAGTATCTCACTTTCTTTGACAAGTCTTTTATCACTCATTGCACCTCCTGCACCACATGAAACAAAAGAAACAGTTCCCACCTGTGTACAGGCAACTAGTAGCTTAGCAGTAGGCCTTTCTTTGTAGAATAAATAAACCGGTCATTAGCTAAGGCTAATGAAGGCCTCTGAATGGGCACTTCAGTACAGTCAATGATGGCAGTGACATTCTTATATTTCTTAAAACAGTCCGGGTAGTACTTCTGTGCTTGCTCTTGTGTTGGCCAGAAGATAACAGGCTTAAGTTCCAATGATAGAAGAGGAAGCCAGGTAGACAGAATAACTGTCACAAGACTTGATGACACTCCAAACAAATGACCAAGGAATTGGCGATTTAAACTACGTCGCAGCTTCATCAGTGTTAGTAGCAGCTGATTTTCAGGAGACAAAACCCCTTCTGGACCTGGCTTCTTACTTCTGCCTATCTGAGACCTCTTGAGTTTGTGTGAATCTGGTCCCTTGTAATATTGTAAGAATGGCACTTTTTCTTTTACTTGATTGTAAATCCATTCTAATAAATCATAATTCTCTAGTCCAGTGTATAATTTCATTAAGGAATCAGAATATTTCACTTTGTCTACAGAACAATTGTCTCTCTTGGTGCTTTCAGTAATTACTTGGTTTGCTACAGTTAGAGACTTTTGTAGCTGTTCATTTTCATTTTTGAGCTTTTCATTTTCCTCAAGAATGTTCATAATTTCCTTTCTACACTTACACTTTGTAAACTGTCAACCCGGCATTTTTAACCTAGTGGTTATTTCGGGTTGCCAGAACCCTGATTTTTAGCAATATTTTATATATTTCTGTATTAATTAATGAAAAAAGGGTAATAAAGAGGATGTTGTGTTGTTGTGTCAAGCATGATCTAGTTTGACAACCAAATTCTTCCTACAAGTTTCAGTTTGCCCATACATAGAGTATGTGTTATCATTTTCCAAGGCTTTTGAAATTGATGACAGAGACTCAGCTGATTCCTTTCTACTGTCAGTGTTTTCAGGTAGAACTTCAAGGTTTTTAGATTTGGTACTAGTCTGAGAATGTGTCGCTTTTCTTTTAATGGCACCTGTTCAAGTGGTTATGAACACGTCACTCCGCTCATCAACATTATTTCAGGACTCGATAATTCTTGAAACATTATGACAATGAGTCTCTTTATCTGTACCATATCCCCTTAGCCAGAGTTAAGGATGTGGGTGCTCTCCCATTGGTTTACCGTGTACAAAATGATTACTGCAGAACCTTCTATTTGCTGTCACTCGAACGTTTTTGTGGTTGACAAGTCGTTCCCATAATTTAAAGTGCTTTGGCTGTGGCTTATATCACTTCATACATTGAACATGTGGTTTTATAACACACCTGCAATAGTAACAAGTATTTGCATCAGCCGTCAGAAGTTTTGTATATTTTATTTAATATCGAAGAAATGCTTATAGCTTAGATATGATCAGTTTAAACACGAATGAATGAACCAAACTAATGTTAAGCATAAAAACAGCACACCATAGATCCAAGCAGCTTGGGTTGTTGAACTTGTAAACTTCCCGAAATTCAACATCAGTAAAATCGCAAACAAAAATTATTACCTTTCTGGCTTTCTTCGATCATTGGAACAGCCAAACACGGCGCAGTGGTCACCTCCACCCATATGTATTTCGCGATACCGTCGGACTCGACAATAATGAATCAAATCTCCACAATAAATCTCCAGAAGTTCACATTACCACGAGCCAGCATCAAAACCATTGCCCCCTTCTCGACCCATAGTCCTTTGCGAAATAAATTTATTCAATATGGCGTCCTATTTTATCTGTAAAACGGGCTATATGTGTAATCTCAGTAAAAATCTAGACCAGATATCATGGCAAGAGTAGAAAATGCATGTTCATTTGTCATGTTTTGCGAGACCAAATTTACATCTGTAATAAGGGGGCACCATGTATACAAAGTACGATGGACTCCAGTGATTGGGGAAAAGCTTGCGTGCAAGAAGGACAAAAGAGAAGAAGCAAAAGCGTATGACGACTTTGCGGTCCGTTTATATAAAGATGGAAAAGACAGCAGTGGTGGCTCTGATGTTCTAGTTGGGCATGTACCTATTGAACTATCCCATCTTGTTTGCACTTTCCTGAATGCAGAAGATAGCAATGAAGGCGATGCCGAGGTTATTGGAAAGTGGACTTTAGAAAATGGACTTGTTGTTCCAGCGATTTCAGGGCAACCCTAAAACCTGGACACCGGAATCCGGAATCTGGAATCCGGAATCAGAAACCGGAAACCGGAATCTGGAAACCGCAAACCACAAATCAAAGAAAACAAGTTCTTCAAATACGCGAAAATTATTTTGCATAGCTTTTGTCTGTAAAAACATAAGGGGCCAAGTAAAAACTACCTCAAACTTAACCTGTTTTGAAACAAAAGGTGCAACCATTATTTCTAGTGAGGAATATGATTATGAGAATCTAAATTAAGGTAATTCCCCTGAAATAAAACTGTCAATAGATTTTTGTTCAAACTTTGTCCACTGAATATTTATCATATGAGAACTTTAATTATAAAGTGAAAAGGGGGGTTGCCCATGCTCTTTAAGGGGCAGTGAGGCATTGAAATTGTCCCATTTTAGCATTATTTAATGCTCATTACAAGAACGCATTCCAAGTTATTGTGAAATCTTTGTGAGCCTAGACTCATGAATACACGCCTCAAACTACAGTCAATACTTGTGTCGGACACAAATAGACTTTTTACGTTTCATTTTGACAGACAGCTGAATCCCTGTTAAAATATTGGAACCAAATTGCTTGCCACGGCTATCAAACAGTGCAGTTGCTATTTTCTTTATTTCGTCAATTTTCAGCAATAGAAATCAGATCAGTCTTTTTATCACGCAAAGCTAATGATTAGTTCATTAAAACGACTGGAAAAAATAATTGGGGTGCCCGAGCTCGTTAGTGAGCTATAGCCATTTTTCAACTGACAGAACTCAATATCAAGGCAAATCCGCCATGTTTTCAATGTGCGCGTGCATGAGCGCGCGCTAGTGACGCCATAAGTTATGCGCAGTAAGGATGCGCAATGCAAATGTGAGGAATCACCTTAACTGCGTCGTAATATGATTCCAAGCACCCTGAGAGCCAGAAACTCACGACAGTAGCTTGTTGCTATTGTGCTACTCACGAGTCTTCTCAAGAACCACGCTCTTACCAGGGCCAGGTTCACTAAAAGATGGGTAACTTAGCCTGTGTGCCAGCGAGCAGGCTCTCGTGTTTGGCCCACGGGCGCGAGTTGCGAAGCTGCGAGAAGGCACTCGCTCACTTGCCAACGAAAAATCACTAACCCTGAGTGGATAGTGATTTACCCAATGGATAGCTTTATCCAGTTTTTGAACAACAGGGCCACATGTATAGCTAACGGTCGTTCCGAACTAGTGAAGATTTCTTTTAACAATTACAATTTCTGGTTGAAGTAGACAGACATTGGATTTCATTTGAGACTGCGATGCCGCTATCAGGATTACAAATTTGATGAATTAGTCTTTTTCCAGCTTCTTTCAGTGAAATTATAACTTTGAAGTCAAACGCAGTTGCACATACTCAAATACAGGTCTTAACCAAAATACTCAAAATAGAAAGATAAAGAAAATAGGCTGTCAAATTTGCTTTTGTATTGTGTAAACATCAGGAAAGATTTACGTTATTTTATTTCTAAAGAAGGGGACATTGGGGGGGTTCTGAACACCGCAATACCTCAAAAAGATTCGGCAAATACCGCAATATCGCAAAAACACTCGCCAAATACCGCACTACTCTAAATGTCAAGTTTGCATCATTAGATAACACGGGAATAACAATTAGGACTTTGTTGGTCAACCTTATTGTCAGGTAACCGTTGATTTAGACAAAATAAGTAACATCCACTGGCATGTTGGCTAATAATTAACAAAATGCAGAGATATTATCTATCCCAGTTGCCTTTCCAGTCTTGAGGCTTTTAAACGGCTGATCTAATTTCCATCCCGGACAAGCGGTCTGCCGTTATCGGGAGCCCTTCTCCAGACTGTAAGACAGGTTGGTTTTAGGGTGGAGGACCCCCTACTTCGGAGATACTTCGCAGCCCCCGGCACGGCGGCTGCGAAGTATCTCCGAAGTATTTCCATCCACTGCGCGCGAGGAAAAAACTCTGGTACCCAGGGTAATAACTAGGGAGCATATAGCATACACAAATCTTGTTCCCAGGGCTTTTTCTTTAGGGCTTGAGAGGGGCGTCTCTAAAGGAAAAGCCCTGGGAACGAAGTTGGCCATTTACGTATTAGCACAGGTACAGCGAAAGATATTCTTCAGCGGGGCCAAAATTAAGCACATTTTCTTAGCTATTCCCTTGGCACCTCACTATTTCAGCAGAGTGGTAGATTCTTATTGCAATATAAGAGTGTTAAAATGGTTCTAATTTTACCATACTCTCAAGGTTTTACAGATACACCAACGATAAAATGATACAAATTCTTACGTATCTCAACAAGTGTCTCAACATGAGTCCTCTCCATAAAGGAAACTAAGAGCTTTGAACTTCTAATATACTGTAAATATTTCGGACGGTTATTTTTTCGGACACATTTATCGTTCGAAATTAAAATCGTCCGAAACTTTTTCATGCAAGTAATGTAATCAGTTTAAAAAGCGCTATTAAGATCCATAAATAGCCCTAACCGAGGGTGATTTGACTAGCGACAAAGCTTTTGAATAGCACAGTCCTCCACACATTGTCACACAAACAGAGAGTGGTATACTTGTGGAAACACAGAGCAGACGTTTCTGAGACATTGATTGATTGATTGATTGACTGAGTGATTGATTGATTGATAGATTTCAATAAGGCACAAACACAAGGCTTCTAAACTCTTCTTAAAGAGTAGATTGATTGACTGGTTGATCAAACTTGACGGGACCGTCAAACTTTTCAAGCACACGTGTACAGTGTTTGGTTTCTCAGGCATTCCCCAATCAATAACAGAAAAAATTGTAGATCACGAGGTGTGATCGCGAAAAGCCATTTATTTTAAACTGGCACAGTACCGCTATTTCAAGAACCCATCATCAATTTTAACACTCTAAAGATGGCTCGCACTGTGTGATCTTGTAAGTCTTGTAAGTTGTATAATTTGTTTTACTTGAGTCTTACTACGCTATACTTCAAGAAACCTTGCCTCTATACATGTAAATTCATGTAAGTCCTCTCTGGTCTTAAATCTGTTTGGAAATAAAAGTAATGACACACAATAAACTTTGGTACTTTTTTGCCTTTTATAGCTATAATTGAGCCATAACAAAACGGCTCCATCGAGTTCTGTAACATTTGTAACAAAATATTACAGGACAAAACACACAACAACGAATGTTGTCGGCTGATTATAGCAATCCCCCTCTCGACGCGGAGGTCCTTCCACCTGCTAAATCTGCAGGAGCGAAAAAAAAAAAAAACGGTGAAATTAGGCTTTGCACATCGTTATTTACACTAGGAATATAACAAGAAGCTTTGAAAGTCGCCGTAATTTCCTGCTTGATTATCAGTGGTAAATGGTACACCATGATCCCAAATGAAAGATTTCCTGCTTGGTAGCAAATCCCAAATAAACAGTACTCCGAAAGCAAAAGCTGTTCAAAAGTGCTGAACTCAAACGTCAACTGACTCGTTAAGTCCGAAGCAATCGGAAATAATATATCGAAACATACAATAAGACGGGAACCAAAATGATCTCTTATTTCTTTCGAATGGCGCTCATTCATACAAAGAAAAGACATTACCTGCTCCGGTGTAGCACAAATTATTTTAGTTCAACAAGCATTATCTGGCTTTATTCTTTTAAATATATTCTCGGAGTTTACGAAGATGGATCGGCCCACAGTTGTTGAACGTTTTCGCCATCCAAAAGGTACAACCCTTCGGGTGGAGTAACAACAGGAAAAGGCTGCTAAATTCGGAAATAGCTATGTCAGTCCCGTTGTCCATTGTTGATTGCAGGAGGGAGGGGGGAGGGGGAGTGGAATTATTGGCTTAGTTGTTATATGAATTATCTATAATGTATCAATTGTTTACGATCCAAGATAACGGTGATCATTGTAAATGATATACCATGATCCGTGTCAGAACCTTGCATGATAAATCCTGATGCGGATCATAATGAAAGAACTGAACTGGACTTGTTTCAACTGTCAGGGAATCACACGTGCTTTTATTAAGCTCTAAATCATTTATCAGTCAGTTAGCGTGATACAGAAAAGTTCCCTGTTTTACAGAGAACAGGACAGTCAGTGAGAGAGCTTCCTGTAATTTATTATTATTATAGGCACTACGTGTAGAGACGATTGTTTGAGACTGACAGACTGAAGAGGGTCTCCCAGGGGTTTTGGGGAACAAGGGAGCATTGGCAAAATATCGAAGGGAACAAGGGAACATTAGCCATTTTTTGGGAACAGGGGAACAAAAATTCGAAAAATTTACAAAGAGGAACAAATAACGAAAATGTGTGGGAACATGGGAACATAGGGCAATTTTGGAAGGGAACAAGGGAACAAAGACCCCCCCTGGGAGACCCTCACTGAATAACAAGCTAACTGACTGACTAATTCATTGTCTGATTGACGTACGTTGATCTACGTTTGAAGGAATCTCAATGATGCTTTTACCTGTGAGACTATAGGACTGCTTCTTCTGCTACAAGGCAGCGAGAGTCACACTGCCTGAGAGAAAGACAGACTCCTTCGCATTTGAAAGAAAAAAATGAATCAATAAAGGTGTCTGTCATCATACCTCTCTCCGGGCTGACTGTCACTTGTGTCACGTCAGCCGATATGTATCACACTAACTGACTGATGAATGATTGTGCAAGCCCACCTTTACCTTATAAGGGGTGTCCTCTAATATCCACCTCAAATATCTACATAACTAAATTCGCGAACCACCCTTGTGTGCAATTGTTTAGCGGAAGCAGTGAATATGGCTCGCAGTTATTTCCACGTTGCCATAATTGTTGTGGCTCTCTTCATTGCTCGAGGAGGTAAGCAGGGGTGTTAGTTTCGCCCACCTAGGTTAGATCTCCTACCATGTCGAAACATCCGTTATGTTTTGCACCCAAATCTTTCATTCTCGCTCAGATTCAACCGAGGTCATCTCGTAGCTCGACTAAGCGTCGGAGACAAACGAAAGTAAGCTACCGCCGAAACTTCCATCGATCAGTATCATTGAGGGTGGCCGAATACCGAGTACACGCGACTTGAAGAAAGTCACGAAATGTAAGAGCGAGAACGCGTCGACACTCAGGAAAGATTTGAATGGTCTTTATGAGAGTAACCGAGTGTTGACGAGAGTCGACAAGAAGATCTGTTAGATCTTATAACCGCGCTTTAAAAATTTAACTGTTTGCTTAGCACTACCGTCGGAACGCAGTGCACATTCCAAAGCAGTCATTGATGATTCTTTTCTTACTGTAGACATCACATCACTTGATCAACACAAACTGTATTATTGCACCATCAGTGGTAGCCATTGACAAATCTCCGATGACGTAATGGTCTTAATCTTTGTAGAACTTTCTTCGGGATATGTATGGGCATGAACGATATAAATGACACGATAATAACACTATTAACAACAGCTTTCTTTCTTAAAAGTCATGATTAAATTTAATTGGTGTTTTCCACGAGTAAAGGGCTAGCAAAGTAGTCACACAAGTCATATAATTTAATAATAAAACTCTATCCCGACCGATGTATCGATTTTGGTCACTCCAGTGACCACAGATTGAAAACGTGACAGAAAATTGACGTTACTTTCGATTCTCACCAAATTTAGACAGTGGGATGATCTCATCCTTAGCCAATTACAGACCATTTTTCAGCTCTTTTCGTCATATCCCCCCCTCGGGAGAATTTTGTCAAGTTAGCTAATTTAGTATGCAAGCCACTGTAATGGCGATCACCGTCGACGCAATGTTTATTTGCTCAAAATTGGGGCAAAATCTTTCGGAGATGGAAGTCAGGACATTTGTAAGGATACAGAAAGTAATTTGGGACCGGTTGCTGGCTTCTAAGGCTGAATTTTTCCAGAAGTAAGCTGTATTTTCGTTTTCGTGCCGAAAGCCATGCGATGAAATGTTATCGGCTTGTTCTGCTTTCTTGTTCTGTTTTTCTCTTGGTCTTTCTTGTAGCCCGCCGAGGCCAGTCTTTCGTCTAAATCAGTTGAAAAAAGTTCGAAAAAGATGTTCCCATTCAAGTTTAAGCTCTCAGGCGATAATTGTGGAGTTTTTTGGCCGAAGCGTTCGGCCTTGTTATGTTGGTGTTTTTCGGTTGCTATGGGCGACCGTTGCTTCCTTTGTTAGGTCAAGTCTGGGGAGTGAGGTCACAAAAAATTCTAATTAATTCTGGTTTTGTTCGATTTCGCTGAAATTTTAACACGATAAGGCTGGATTGTTAACGAATAGATTTACCGCCTGCCGATGTGTGGTAGCTATTAACGCTGAAGTGTTATATCGCTTCGAAGTCAGGGTTTTGAAGAGATTTTTTTGCAACGTGTGGGTTCGGCGTGATTTTGTAATCGGAGGTTTTTGTTGACCCCGAAGGAAAAAATATCCGGAAAAGGTCATTTCATCGACGATTCAAACGTATATAGATATTTATATGTTCCGAGCTAAATTTCTGCTGAAAAAATATAATTTTTGACGAGCGCTGGGTTTTTAATTTTTTTCCCGCGAAAGTCAGTATCGGAGATGAGATTTTTTAATGTTTCAACAGCTTTTGGCGAGTAAACATCACAGGTTGCGTGACTCAAAATTTGGCCGAGTGGAAGCTTGGGTCTGGTCGCAGACAAAACTGCGAAAAACAAGAAGATCTGTTAGATCTTATAACCGCGCTTTTAAAATTTAACTGTTTTCTTAGCACTACAGTCGCAACGCAGTGTACATTCCAAAGCAATCCTTGATGATTCATTGATTACTGTAGACAGCACATTACTTGATGAACACAAACTGTATTATTGCACCATCAGTCGTAACCGGTGTGAAATCTCCGATGACGTAATAGTCTTAATCTGGAACTTCCTTCGGGATACGTATGGGCATGAAGATACGAACACTATTAACAACAGCTTTCTTTCTTAAAAGTCACGATTAAATTAAATTGTTTTTTCCCTTGAGTAAAGGGCTAGCAAAGAAGTCACACAAGTCACATAATTCAAGAATTGCGTTATCCACGGCTATCTTTAGTACGGTGGTTATTTCCCTACCAATGACGTAATCCTTGCACGTTCTGAGAAGTTCGTTGCTTGGCTTGCAAATGTTTAATTTTCCTTCCGATCTATGAACTCGCTGCGATGAAACCGCCAAAGAATTTACTTCATTTGCCTAAAACCACAAGAAATACTTACGAAATTACAAATAAATTAATGAACGTCGCTTCTGGCGAAATAAACTTCCAAAATAAACACGATCTTATTTGTCACGTAGCGAAAGTGAAAGCTGCAACGTCAACGCATTCCATGGCTGACGTAATACCTTTTTTTAGCGTGTTTATTATTCCCTTTAAATCCAACGCTTTGATAAAACGAAAAGAAAATATATTTTTTCCACGAAAAAGAAAACAATATCCGTAAAATTGTCCGTCTATTTATGTTTTAACGGCTTCTGCCGCGAAAACATCACACGTTGCGTGACTCAAACTTTAGCCGAGCGGAGGTCTGCGTCTGGTCACCGACAAAAAAAAACAAGAAGATCTGTTAGATCTTATAACCGCGCTTTTAAAATTTAACTGTTTGCTTAGCACTACCGTAGGAACGCAGTGCACATTCCAAAGCAGTCATTGATGATTCTTTTCTTACTGTAGACATCACATCACTTGATCAACACAAACTGTATTATTGCACCATCAGTGGTAGCCGTTGACAAATCTCCGATGACTTAATGGTCTTAATCTAGAACTTTCTTCGGGATATGTATGGGCATAAACGATATCAACGACACAATAATAACACTATTAACAACAGCTTTCTTTCTTAAAAGTCATGATTAAATTTAATTGGTGTTTTCCACGAGTAAAGGGCTAGCAAAGTAGTCACACAAGTCATAAAAAAACCCTATCCCGACCGATGCATCGATTTTGGTCATTCCAGTGACCACAGATTGAAAACGTGACAGAAAATTGGCGTTACTTTTGATTCTCACCAAATTTGTCGTATCCCCCCCCTCGGGAGAATTTTGTTAAGTTAGCTAATTTAGTATGCAAGCCACCGTAATGGCGGTCGCCGCCGGCGAAGTGTTTATTTGCTCAAAATTGGGGCAAAATCTTTCGGAGATGGAAGTCAGGACATTTGTAAGGATACAGAAAGTAATTTGGGACCGGTTGCTGGCTTCTAAGGCTGAATTTATCCAGAAGTAAGCTGTATTTTCGTTTTCGTGTCGAAAGCCACGCGATGAAATATTATCGTCTTGTTCTGCTGTCTTGTTCTGTTTTTTCTCTTTGTCGTTTTTGTAGCCCGCCGAGGCCAGTCTTTCGTCTAAATCACTTGAAAAAGGTTCGAAAAAGATGTTCCCATTCAAGTTTAAACTCTCAGGCGATAATTGTGGAGTTTTTTGGCCGAAACGTCGGCTTTGTTATGTTGGTGTTTTTCGGTTGCTATGGGCGACCGTTGCTTCCTTTGTTAGGACAAGTCTGGAGAGTGAGGTCACAAAAAATTTCTAATTAATTCTGGTTTTGTTCGATTTCGCTGAAATTTTAACACGATAAAGCTGGATTGTTAAGGAATAGATTTACCGCCTGCCGATGTGTGGTAGCTATTAACGCTGAAGTGTTATATCGCTTCGAAGTCAGGGTTTTGAAGAGATTTTTTTGCATCATGTGGGTTCGGCGTGATTTTGTAATCGGAGGTTTCGGTTGACCCCGAAGGAAAAAATATCCGGAAAAGGTCATTTCATCGACGATTCAAACAAATATAAATATGTATATGTTCCGAGCTAAATTTCTGGTGAAAAAATATAATTTTTGACGAGCGCTGGGTTTTTAATTTATTAACCGCGCGGCCATGGGCCGAGCGCGGTTCATGGTTTACCCGTGTTTTTTTTTTTCGACTTCTGTGCGAGCAGACCCAAGCTTCCACTCGGCCAAATTTTGAGTCACGCAACCTGTGATGTTTACTCGCCAAAAGCTGTTGAAACATTAATAAATCTCATCTTTCGCGGGAAAAAATTAAAAACCCCGCGCTCGTCACAAATTATATTTTTTCACCAGAAATTTAGCTCGGAACATATACATATTTATATTCCTTTGAATCGTCGATGAAATGACCTTTTCCGGATATTTTTTCCTTCGGGGTCAACCGAAACCTCCGATTACAAAATCACGCCGAACACGTTGCAAAAAATCTCTTCAAAACCCTGACTTCGAAGCGACATAACACTTCAGCGTTAATAGCTACCACACATCGGCAGACGGTAAATCTAGTCCTTAACAATCCAGCTTTATCGTGTTAAAATTTCAGCGAAATCGAACAAAACCAGAATTAATTAGAATTTTTTTGTGACCTCACTCCCCAGACTTGACCTAACAAAGGAAGCAACGGTCGCCCATAGCAACCGAAAAACACCAACATAACAAAGCCGACGTTTCGGCCAAAAAACTCCACAATTATCGCCTGAGAGCTTAAACTTGAATGGGAACATCTTTTTCGAACTTTTTTCAACTGATTTAGACGAAAGACTGGCCTCGGCGGACTACAAAAAAGACCAAGAGAAAAACAGAACAAGACAGCAGAACAAACCGATAATATTTCATCGCATGGCTTTCGGCACGAAAACGAAAATACAGCTTACTTCCGGATAAATTCAGCCTTAGAAGCCAGCAACCGGTCCCAAATTACTTTCTGTATCCTTACAAATGTCCTGACTTCCATCTCCGAAAGATTTTGCCCCAATTTTGAACAAATAAACATTTCGTCCACGGTGACCGCCATTACGGTGGCTTGCATACTAAATTAGCTAGCTTGACAAAATTCTCCCGTGCGGGGGATATCACGAAAAAAGCTGAAAAATGGCCTGTAATTGGCTAATGATGAGATCATCGAAAGTAACGCCAATTTTCTGTCACGTTTTCAATCTGTGGTCACTGGAGTGACCAAAATCGATGCATCGGTCGGGATAGAGTTTTATTATTAAATTATATGACTTGTGTGACTACTTTGCTAGCCCTTTACTCGTGGAAAACACCAATTAAATTTAATCATGACTTTTAAGAAAGAAAGCTGTTGTTAATAGTGTTATTATCATGTCATTCATATCGCTCATGCCCATACATATCCCGAAGAAAGTTCTACAAAGATTAAGACCATTAGGTCATCGGAGATTTGTCAATGGCTACCACTGATGGTGCAATAATACAGTTTGTGTTAATCAAGTGATGTGATGTCTACAGTAAGAAAAGAATCATCAATAACTGCTTTGGAATGTGCACTGCGTTCCGACGGTAGTGCTAAGCAAACAGTTAAATTTTAAAAGCGCGGTTATAAGATCTAACAGATCTTCTTCTTATTAAATTATCTGACTTGTGTGACTACTTTGCTAGCCCTTTACTCGTGGAAAACACCAATTAAATTTAATCATGACTTTTAAGAAAGAAAGCTGTTGTTAATAGTGTTATTATCGTGTCATTTATATCGTTCATGCCCATACATATCCCGAAGAAAGTTCTAGATTAAGACCATTACGTCATCGGAGATTTGTCAACGGCTACCACTGATGGTGCAAGAATACAGTTTGTGTTGATCAAGTGACGTGATGTCTACAGTAAGAAAAGAATCATCAATGACTGCTTTGGAATGTGCACTGCGTTCCGACGGTAGTGCGAAGCGAACCGTTAAATTTTTAAAGCGCGGTTATAAGATCTAACAGATCTTCTTGTTCGACTTCTGTGCGAGCAGACCGAAGCTTCCACTCGGCCAAATTTTGAGTCACGCAACCTGTGATGTTTACTCGCCAAAAGCTGTTGAAACATTAAAAAATCTCATCTTTCGCGGGAAAAAATTAAAAACCCAGCGCTCGTCAAAAATTATATTTTTTCACCAGAAATTTAGCTCGGAATATATACATATTTATATTCGTTTGAATCGTCCATGAAATGACCTTTTCCGGATATTTTTTCGTTCGGGGTCAACCGAAACCTCCGATTACAAAATCACGCCGAACCTACACGTTGCAAAAAAATCTCTTCAAAACCCTGACTTCTAAGCGATATAACACTTCAGCGTCAATAGCTACCACACATCGGCAGGCGGTAAATCTAGTCCTTAACAATCCAGCTTTATCGTGTTAAAATTTCAGCGAAATCGAACAAAACCAGAATTAATTAGAATTTTTTTGTTACCTCACTCCCCAGACTTGACCTAACAAAGGAAGCAACGGTCGCCCATAGCAACCGAAAAACACCAACATAACAAAGCCGACGTTTCGGCCAAAAAACTCCACTATTATCGCCTGCGAGCTTAAACTTGAATGGGAACATCTTTTTCGAACTTTTTTCAATTGAGTGAGACGAAAGACTGGCCTCGGCGGGCTAAAAAAAAGACCAAGGGAAAAACAGAACAAGAAAGCAGAACAAGCCGATAATATTTCATCGCATGGCTTTCGACACGAAAACGAAAATACAGCTTACTTCTGGAAAAATTCAGCCTTAGAAGCCAGCAACCGGTCCCAAATTACTTTCTGTATCCTAACAAATGTCCTGACTTCCATCTCCGAAAGATTTTGCCCCAATTTTGAACAAATAAACACTTCGTCGACGGTGACCGCCATTACGCTGGCTTGCATACTAAATTAGCTAACTTGACAAAATTCTCCCGAAGGGGGGATATGACGAAAAGAGCTGAAAAATGACCTGTAATTGGCTAAGGATGAGATGATCCCACTGTCTAAATTTGGTGAGAATCGAAAGTAACGTCAATTTTCTGTCACATTTTTAATCTGTGGTCACGGGAGTGACCAAAATCGATACATCGGCCCGGATAGAGTTTTATTATTAAATTATATGACTTGTGTGACTACTTTGCTAGCCCTTTACTCGTGGAAAACACCAATTAAATTTAATCATGACTTTTAAGAAAAAAAAGCTGGTATTTTCATTGAGGGAAAATAAAAGCCATTCAACTGGTAAATCAAACGCTAGCGTGATTGTTTAGACTGCTTTCTTGTCATTTTGTTTTTAGGTTTTATTTCCTCAATGCCCTCCAAAGTGATGATAATAGTAATAGAGTTTATATTTTTGGGCTTAAATATGTTTTGGGGCCTTCTCAAAGCTTATTTTAACCCTCGCCTAGCAGCTCGGGCTAAAAGAAGTCTGAGTCGGGCCCGAAAGATATTTATGCCCGCGAACATAAACTCTATTGTTTTATTGCAAAGAAATTAATCAGCAGACTTTTTATAAAATGCAATCATCAAGTTTTTTGGCACAATGATCACGCGTAGCTTCACGAACGGTAACTGAGTAGTCTATAAAATACCAAGAGATTATCAATCTCTTGAAAATAATCGATAAGTATGTAAGTATGATAAAACAGCTAAGAGCTGTTCTCTCCGGTTTGTTTACGTTTTTCCTTCTCGCTAAAACGGCCGACCGCTTTGATGGTTGACGTCTTGAGTGAATTTAACCCTTCAGTGTTTCTTATTGTATTCTTTGTTATTCATACACTTGATAATTCGATGCACACGCAAGAAGATAAAATGCATTAGGTCGTGTCAGGAGCCATAATCGGGGACGGAGACCGTAAGTCTCGGGATTCGCGCGCACGTATGATATGGGACAATTTTTCTATTTATAGAACAAATTGCGCCATCCTGACGTCATATATCCGCGCGGATTCACGCACATGTCGGGGGCTCTCGCGTGGATGTTGTCACGTTGCGTGATCAAATGGTGAGAGTTGAGAGATTCTCTTGCGTATTTTTCACAGCGATGGCCGGGAATAAGGCAGGGAATACGAACCAGGGCGCTTATATGTAGTTTTATGTTCTGAGCTAACGGAAAAGGTGAGTTTTTCAGGGTCGAATACAAGACTTCAATCTCACGCTGGGAATGAATAATAAGATCTGCTCACGCTAGTTGTAAGCTTGCGCGTATGTTTTTGCGTTTGTTCTGACTTAAGAATATAGCAAGAAAACTCTCTACTCTGGTATCGAGTTAATTTGTGAGTTTCTCAGACAATGCTTAATCATAACCAAAACCTGTTTTGACGGTTTCTTATTGTTTCTGCTTGTTTGGTGAGTTTGCAAACGTTTTTGAAAGGAAAGTCTGACGCGTACAATTAGCTCATTTGCATAGTGCAGCTCGTGCATTTTCAAGTCCGAGTCGGTGTTTTCGATTGTCAACAAATCTTGACAAAGATTTCTTTCGTTATCTTTTGTGCTGAGATGCTGTAACAAATTTAACGAACGCAAAAAAGGCCACTAACATCATGTGTGTTTCTTCAACATAAGCATAGTGAAGTTTTACACTGCGAAAATGAAAATAGACAAGGAGTTTTGATAGCTCGATCAACAAAATCGAAATCGTTATTCCAAATTGATTAAAGAAAGCGTCATCGTAACTTTGCTGATTATTTCTGCTTTATTCACATATTTTCAGCTTAGCTTTTAATATGTTCTCAAACATTTATCAATCTTAAACATATTTCAAAACTATAGAGTTATTGTTTCAGTTCGATGTACGCTTTCACACGAAAGTGCGGCGGAAGTACAATTTGTCATGTTTACTGACTGTACAAAACACGCATCGGTGGGCGCTCTCATTCATCGATAACAGAAAATTTACTGGATTTTTACACGAATAAAACTGAGCAGTATCTACGGACGTAAAGTTATTGGACCTTGATGAAACATCAAGCGTTGCTTACAATTCAACCGAAACTCAAACTAGCAATTATTTTGTTTTACTTTTCGGTCGGATAGACTGACAAATTCCTCGCAAGCGCGTGGCAAGAGAAGCTAAGAAACTATGAAGTCCTGAAGCTCTGCTATACCTAAATATATCCAGCTAGTTTTTTGCTGTGTAATGGAAAAGCTGTTAATCTTCAACATATGTGAAATTTAAAGTGGAGTAATGTACATGCATCCGTCGGAACACAACTTGGTCAGCGATAAATATGAGCTTACAGCGGAACACACCTAAATTCGACACTGTCTTAATTCACTCAAACTGGAGCAGCTTACGAGGAAAATACTTAAGCAAAATTCCAACAGACGTAAACGCGTTGAGTTGTGGGCCAAAAACATGAAACATTTCGGGAATTTCGGACGCCATTTCCCCGCGCGACATCCGCAAAAATCCTCGCAGCATCTACGCGCGTGTGCCGCAGGCGATGGCGCAATTTGTTCTAAAAATAGAATTATTGTCCCATATCATGGGGACAACCCCAATACTTGAAATGGCGCGCTTACGGTCTCCGTCCTCGATTATGGCTCCTGGTCGTGTCCAGAACTGCTGATACAGACAGGATGCTGAAGAAAGAAAGCTCGTCAGTGACACAAGGTTCTTAAGAAAGCGGAAATTTGTCACAAAGGTTTGTCAATGATAGATTGTTAGGGAAGGCTATTAAAGCTCCCCGCCTCGTATACTTAAAACCTGACCAATGGGACTATTTTATTACCATATATAGTCGATTGCACGTGCTAGCTAAAGTCAGGTGATTCTAAGATGATTCCTTTTTGCACTACTTGAGAAGGGGTGGCCTTATCCAGGTTTCATTTGGTTTGCGCTCTAACTATGGATCCAGTGAGCTTTGTGAGGTCGCTTGAACTTGAAAACTACTCTGGTGGTTTTCACGGCAAGGGGTATATCGCTGGAAGTCCAAAAAGCGAGGGTTGGGTCGACGCAGGCAGCCTTGTTTCCTTTACTTCCCAGTTGACCGCTCAACATAAAGAAGATGTCCTGAATTCCACCTTGTTAGCTCAGCTGGCTGCAGACAAGAAGTACGACCGCTTTTCCCAGACCGAGGATTGGTACAAGTTTTACACCGAAGTTATGGGCAAAATTGGCTGGGTTATGCAAAGTTTGAAGTTCGACAAATACAACTCTACTGAGAAGGACTTCAAGATCTCCCAGGTGGTATTGCAACTTCTGAGAGCACTGATTGGAGGTGACGAAGAATTGATGCTAGTCGTGAAGGAAACCCTCGACGGTCTGGCAAAATCTGCAGGAGGTGTCACTCTGTTCAGTTCCAAGAGTGCCTCAGCGAAGCACGGAAACTTCCAAATTTTGCCATGCACAGTTGACAAGAGTAACCAGGTCAACGTTTGTTTCCTTGCTTCCTATTTCCAAACCACCAAAGTTGACAGCAACTATTTTTTCTTCACGTACGCGAAGCAAGACATAACATTGTTCAAGTCAGGTCAAGTCTTCACTTTGAACGAAGGTGTATACTCCAAAGTCCGTGAAGAAGTGAAAAAGAAGTTGGGGAAAAGAGCCAAGGACTTCGTCGACGATCTCGACATCTAAGAAACGTGTGATGCGATCATCTAAGCGAACACTATAGTTCAGCATTTTAAAGTAGTGGCTTGTGACGTTCGTAATTGTTTTCATTTTTTAACAGCCAAACTGTTTGAAAGTAGACTCCGCCGTAAGAGCTCGGTCGTCATTAAATCAATTTGTAATGAAACGGTACTGAAAAGTGTTTTGAAATTTCAATTTCACTGTGTTACTATATACTCTGGTTTATTATTAAGGTTTTCTGTCTTGAAAGTAATTGCTGTATTAGATGATTTAATTGATGCGACTTAATGTAAAGAGAACTTAAGTACAGCCATTCTGAGTGCAATAAAATGATCGTTGAAAAGTAGAGCTTTGAGTGCTGTTCTATTTTTGGTGGTCAGGTCTTGTCAATATATGCATGAGTTCACCGATTACTTTCAACAAATTACAGGATTGATCATTTGTATCATTTATGAACTGGTTGTTTCCTCAATAAAGGCATGTTTTACGTGTCACCCTTTCCTTCAACAACGGTTTACATATTTGAGTAAATAACAGATGGCTCAGAAGACTAGGCTTGTTCCAAACAAACAGTGAAGTTGATTTTAAAGTCTTTCAGAAAGCATTTGGTGTGATAGTCAACACATTCTGGCGTGATATATTCAGGCACTTCGCTTCGGTTCACCTACCAATCTGTGCAATAATCCTTTAAGGAGGCTAGGGACAGAAAATGTGCAGGCATACTTTCAAATTTAAGCTTGATAGATATGTCTCGATTGCTCGCCGGCTGGATAAGGAATTTACTATACTCCAAAACGAGCGACATTGACTAATAGAGTATCTGAAAATGCCTGACACATGGTGTCGATATTAGCTTGAAATTAAAGAAACCGAGCACACACCCGGAATGTTCACGAAGCGGAAACCCTCAGAAAGATTTATTTCTTGTCAGCTACATTTTAAAACTTACTTCCTTACGTCACTTAAACCTGACCAATAGTATCACTTTGTTACCATATATAGTCCCCAATTGGGCTTGGCATAAACAATGGAAGAGTAGCTAGTTTTTTTTCCGCGTAAGGCAGATCTAGAGCGCGTCAAATAACTCTGCTCTATTCATGATCCAGTGTCAAAATGGACACCACGAGTTTTGTAAGAACGTTGGAACTTGAAGAATGCTGTGACTTCCCATCGCCTGCATCTGGGTCTGGTATTTGTCATGCCAATGAGACAAGAGAAGGTTTTGTGGATGCTGGCAGCGTTGTTTGCTTTAATTCAAACGTTCAACTTCAACAGAGAGATGATGTCCTAGAATCCACCTTGCTAGCGCAGCTGGCGGCAAACAAAAAATACGACCGCTTCACCGACTCCAATGAGTGGTACAAATTTTACGACAAGGTGATGACAGAAATTGGGTGGCGCGTCCAAAGCTTTAAAGTGCCACTGAAACGAAATTTTTGTATGTGAGATTTTTGCTTAGTAATAAAGTTTCAACCTTACTTGGAAACACTGCAAACTTTTTTTTCGCATGCGGTAAGCGAAAACTGCTTTTTCAGCCGTTCGAAGTTGGCTGGTTAAGCCCAAAATTGGCGGCCATTTTGGCGCAGCCAAAACAGCCTAGTGACGTCACTGGTTGTATTACTCTCATGCTGCGCTGAAAATTTAGAGTGATTATGGGAGAAGAGATTACTGTTCGAAACCCCCCAAAAAACATCTTAAGGACATCTCAGAGCTCTAAAGCAGATAATCACAGTAGCCTTAGACATGAAGAGGTCGAGAGTCGATCCTGGGGCTTTCCAGTCTATTTAATTGGATATTTGCAGGATATTTTATGTAAGCAAGCAAACGAGTGGGAGTTCTTAGATCGCAAAATGATCGGGACTCTTGGTGAAATGCCAGCACTCAATTAAACAATATCTACACTCATAAAGTAAAAAAGACATGAAAACAAGAGAAAGCGGCTTTTGAAAATATTATCCGGACTGCTGCTGCACGAATCGCAGCAACAACGCTTCGAGTTTTCGAGTTGCTTCGCTTCGAGGAAACCGGACGCTTTGTGAGTTTCACGGCGGACGAGATTGTGCCACAGTGACCTTTAGTCCAGTTGTATCTGCTACATCCTGCAAGTTATCACAACAGCAACAATTTAAGAAACCCTCTTTTATATGAGGGAGCGAATTTAAACTATAAAGGTAAACTAAGCTGCCATGACCCTACAGGTATGTTTTCAGGAAACGAAAGAAAGCGTGACAATGTCGGCGGCGAAAGGTCATATATGCAAATTAGTTCAAATTCTGTTAAAATGAACCTTCGAAAGGAGTGTAAACTAGTGACGTTTTAACGAATTGTTTTGAACTTGGATATTATTAAATGAAGATCATAGACATAAGTATGCGCTAAAGAACTCAAAGTAATCCATCGGCCGTGAAATATTGCAATTGGGAGACACGTGTAAAAGAGAAGCGAAATTCCCGCTTTGTTTACACTGATACGTATGCGGCGATAAAGCAAACCCTGCTGCGGATCACAATTTTCAAAGATACATTTTGTCTACCACAAGAACTCTCACTTATTAGTATCATAAAAAGATGCCCTCAGTGTGCAAAGAAGTACTCGACTCAAAGCTTGTGGACCGTTAATAACTTCGTGATTGTGCGGATGGCTGATGCGTTTACGGCTTTTAATGCAGTAAAGTTGCCGAGGATATATTCGAACCTTGTTAATAGACCTTAGATCAACGTGAGAATCCAAATTTCAGAACCAGGCTGAAAACAGACGACGAAATATCGTGTTTAGGCTTCAGGACGTGGTATAAAAGTTCCCACACTCGTCTTCGAAATCTCCAATCGAGTACTCAAGATGTTCGAAAAGTATACTGAGCTGTTATAATCTGTAGCATTTATTCTGGTGAATCTACACTCTCTGGCGCCCTCCAACGTTTATGATGTGTATTTCCTGTCAAGGCTGGACAGAAATTACAAGGTAGAAAACTAGTAGGTATCGACAATATGAAGAATAAACTTGAATAACTCAAGTGAAAACAAGAGAGAATCTATAGCGCCTCTTGCGTGAATACAACCAGTGACGTCACAAGGTCCTTAAACTCGGTTCCAGAGCCCGGACACAGTTTTGCTCCAAAAAGTCGATTTCAACATCTAAAAAAAGCACTTTCTGTTGGGATATGGCAGAAATAAAGTTCACCGTTACTTTCAGCACGTTTGAAACTATAGATTGGGATAAAAAAAGAGAGTACGAAAATTTCGTTTCAGTGGCACTTTAAAGCATTTTCCGAATACCTTGCTTTTCCAGATGTGTGCAGGATCTGCGATGCCGTAGTTGATATTTTCAACAACGCCGAGTTGGAAGAACAATCTATAGTGGTGGCGAAGGATACCTTCGACAGACTTGCGAAATCTCAAGAGGCTCTCACTCTGTTCAATTCCAACAGCTCGTCGTTGAAGAACGGCAACTTTCAAATTTTGGCAGGCACATTTGACAAGAATGACCAGATTAGCGCCTTCTTCCTCGGTTCCTATTTCAAGTCCAATGAAATTGTACGCAACTACTTTTTCGAAAACATGAAGACGAACGACCTACATTTGTTCAAGTCAGTTCAAGTAATTACCTTGGACGAAGACGTTTATGCCCAAGTCCGTGAAGACGTGAAAAAGAAGCTTGGAAAAAGGGCCAAGGACAATGTTATCAACCTGCACATTGGGTAGAGAAACCTGTGACTTGAACAGTGAATATTTAAGCTACAGTCTATATTTATACGCTCAGTTAAATCTTGACATTCTTAGCTCGATTCAGGTTTAGATTTTTTATATCGAGACAACAATAAACAGACTGAACTAAAGTTAGTTTAACTTTTTGTCAATCAAGATGCTACTGTAACATATATTTTTATCGGTATAAATCTCAGTGTGGATGGGCAGCGAGTCGTACACTTTGCTTAGTTCAGTGACTTAATTGTAACGAAAGCAGACTTAAACAATGATTATAGCCGGTCTACAGTTATGCCTTTGTCATGTTTTGCCAATAGCACATTCTATTAACTGTAGTATTGATTAAATCATTCACTCATTGATACCCTGCTTGTTTTAAGCGGTTTACAGAAAGTTTGAGGTATGGACAGGAGAGATAAAAGAGGACATCGTGGTGTTTACACAGTTAAACACTAATTATTACCACTTTGTTTCAGTGGCAGTGTAGGCATAAAGGATATTTCAATTTCACAGAAACGCGCTTGTTTGAACATTCTTAGTCGTTCTTTTCTTTCAAGAGAAGCTTCTGATCATGATGTAAATACCGCGTGTAGTAGCTCCATGGCCGGTGGCGCGAAGTGCATGTGAGTTTTGCGGCTTCAAGTCCAACGTACTCAGTTCGAGCAATTATGCCAAACTGTCAGTTAAGCAATTCTACAATTAATTTCAACAATTACAAATAAGCTTTATCGAACTTTCCTTTAATGTCCTCTAAAATTTTTGAAAACTCAAATGGCAAGATTTTTTAATTTCTAGCCAGCTTCGCTTGATGTATTGTGTATTTTCATTGAGGGAAAATAAAAGCCATTCAACTGGTAAATCAAACGCTCGCGTGATTGTTTAGACAGTTTTCTTGTCATTTTGTTTTTAGGTTTTATTTCCTCAATGCCCTCCAAAGTGATGATAATAGTAATAGAGTTTATATTTTTGGGCTTAAATATGTTTTGGGGCCTTCTCAAAGCTTATTTTAACCCTCGCCTAGCGGCTCGGGCTAAAAGAAGTCTGAGTCGGGCCCGAAAGATATTTATGCCCGCGAACATAAACTCTATTATTTTATTGCAAAGAAATTAATCAGCAGACTTTTTATAAAATGCAATCATCAAGTTTTTTGGCACAATGATCACGCGTAGCTTCACGAACGGTAACTGAGTAGTCTATAAAATACCAAGAGATTATCAATCTCTTGAAAATAATCGATAAGTATGTAAGTATGATAAAACAGCTAAGAGCTGTTCTCTCCGGTTTGTTTACGTTTTTCCTTCTCGCTAAAACGGCCGACCGCTTTGATGGTTGACGTCTTGAGTGAATTTAACCCTTCAGTGTTTCTTATTGTATTCTTTGTTATTCATACACTTGATAATTCGATGCACACGCAAGAAGATAAAATGCATTAGGTCGTGTCCAGAACTGCTGATACAGACAGGATGCTGAAGAAAGAAAGCTCGTCAGTGACACAAGGTTCTTAAGAAAGCGGAAATTTGTCACAAAGGTTTGTCAATGATAGATTGTTAGGGAAGGCTATTAAGCTCCCCGCCTCGTATACTTAAAACCTGACCAATGGGACAATTTTATTACCATATATAGTCGATTGCACGTGCTAGCTAAAGTCAGGTGATTCTAAGATGATTCCTTTTTGCACTACTTAAGAGTCCCTGGCCATAACTATGGAAAATAACTCGGCAAGGGCCGAAAATTTGATTTCGCTCATATTTTAACGGTAGAAAGGCTATGGCATGACAAAAACTACTGGATAGTTTTTTTGGCAAAATATCCTTTTATTTCAAAGAAATATGCAAATTACCAAATTCCGTTAAAATCGTCATTTGACGCACCATTTTATTAAACAAGTTTGAGAGCCTCGCATGCAAAACCACATCATTCTCCCGTCTTTAAAACACTCAAATGTTTTTGTGCAATGTTTAATTGTGTACTGGGTTGATATTTGGGAATGTTGCGGTTTTTGTTGGGTGTAAAATAATTAAATTTCGAAGACATGTATTTCATTCACTTAAAAGTACTTCCTAAAAATAATCGACTTTCACCATGTGCGAAACCTTCAAATGAATTAAGCTTCTGGTGGTTGAATTGCAGAAGGATGGTCTACAGATTCCTGTGAAAATTTCTTTGGGCAAATGATTGTGAGCGACGCGAGAGCTTTTCAAATACGTTAAAAATGCAGATATTTGACCGTCCGTCGTCAAATTTCAATTTACGGGTTAGACATATATTTTAGCACGCGCCACATGTTTTGAGCTATATTAAGTTGAAATAGACACAGGGCTGATAATTTCGAAATGTTCTAACCTTATTTGCTGTAAAAGGCAGGTCCAAACGCCGATTTGACGTGTTTCCGTCACCATTCGTCGCACATAAAGCAGAAGTTTGCTTTTGTTTACACAACGTCCGATGTTCATCGCCAACTGTCAACTTATTAACCGCGCGGCCATGGGCCGAGCGCGGTTCATGGTTTACCCGTGGTTTTTTTTTTTCGCAGTTTTGTCTGCGACCAGACCCAAGCTTCCACTCGGCCAAATTTTGAGTCACGCAACCTGTGATGTTTACTCGCCAAAAGCTATTGAAACATTAAAAAATCTCATCTCCGATACTGACTTTCGCGGGAAAAAATTAAAAACCCAGCGCTCGTCAAAAATTATATTTTTTCACCAGAAATTTAGCTCGGAACATATACATATTTATATTCCTTTGAATCGTCCATGAAATGACCTTTTCCGGATATTTTTTCCTTCGGGGTCAACAAAAACCTCCGATTACAAAATCACGCCGAACCCACACGTTGCAAAAAAATCTCTTCAAAACCCTGACTTCGAAGCGATATAACACTTCAGCGTTAATAGCTACCACACATCGGCAGGCGGTAAATCTATTCGTTAACAATCCAGCTTTATCGTGTTAAAATTTCAGCGAAATCGAACAAAACCAGAATTAATTAGAATTTTTTTGTGACCTCACTCCCCAGACTTGACCTAACAAAGGAAGCAACGGTCGCCCATAGCAACCGAAAAAACACGAACATAACAAAGCCGAACGTTTCGGCCAAAAGTCTCCAGAATTATCCCCTGAGAGCTTAAACTTGAATGGGAACATCTTTTTCGAACTTTTTTCAACTGATTTAGACGAAAGACTGGCCTCGGCGGGCTACAAGAAAGACCAAGAGCAAAACAGAACAAGACAGCAGAACAAGCCGATAACATTTCATCGCATGGCTTTCGGCACGAAAACGAAAATACAGCTTACTTCTGGATAAATTCAGCCTTAGAAGCCAGCAACCGGCCCCAAATTACTTTCTGTATCCTTACAAATGTCCTGATTTCCATCTCCAAAAGATTTTGCCCCAATTTTGAGCAAATAAACATTTTGTCGACGGTGACCGCCATTACGGTGGCCGCCATTACGGTGGCTTGCATACTAAATTAGCTAACTTGACAAAATTCTCCCGTGGGGGGGATATGACGAAAAGAGCTGAAAGATGGCCTATAATTGGCTAATGATGAGATCATCCCACTTTCCAAATTTGGTGAGAATCGAAAGTAACGCCAATTTTCTGTCACGTTTTCAATCTGTGGTCACTGGAGTGACCAAAATCGTAGCCTACTTGTAGCCGTACCCACCCCCCGAGGGAAAACGGGAGGGAGGGAACGTCTACGAAGAGCTGACACGAATCGTGTTATGTGACGTCACGCTTTTGCATGGAAATATATAATGGTTCCTTATTGGATAAAGACCGCGAGCAATACTTTCGAGAATACTGACTGGCTAAAATAGATTTGTGCCAAGCCGCAAAATGTCTCACATTCTCACATCTGTACGAGTTTAGAGTTGCGCTAGTAAGTGGCAACTACAGACGTTCTGAGCATTTTAGAAATACCGGGAACTGATGAGATCCGCATGGAGGATCGAAACCACGGTCTTGCTGAACTAAGCCGAACAATGGCATATACAACACGCAAAACAGTCAACAGACTTGCGCGTAAACAGCTACATTTGAATCATGTGGTGCCAGAATGACCAACAACAAATATGATATGCGTGATAAGGATCTTCCTACTGTACTTGTAAAAACAGCTCTAATCACAGCCGGGCCCGCCGTCACAATATAGAATGCAAGTATAAAGCAACATGTTCACGGTAAATTTTATATTTTGTCCCCCAAAAGCAAATTCGTGGAGACTTGAGAGCATATCTTGCAATAGAAATGAGCCTAAACAATGCATAAACACATGGAAAATTACAGAGGTGTCAAATTCTACGAAGCGACATGCAGATAACAGCGGAAACTATGCAGACCTATGACGTTTAAAAATTTGCCATAGCACGATCTAACGGCTCAACTTTACTCAAAATTCCTTCTTATTACACAACATGCAGTGCCCTTCATAAACACGAGCGAAGCGACAAAAAAGGTCAAGTGACCGAACAAAGAACGGCAAATGTACAAATGTCACGAACCGCAGAGGTCGCTTAGGCTGGGCAACCTCTTCGAACTTAAATTCGCGCATTCTAGCGAATTTTTCGGCTCGAAAACAAGACCAACTTTCTTCAAATTTGTGGCGTAGTTGATTCTCATAGATTTTTGTAATTCTTCCAGGTTCTCCTGCAAATTATTTCTCTTCTTGAGGAGAACATGACACTGCCTACAAATGTACTCTGATGTAGCGTACACATGGAACTCCAAATTTGCGAGCGCGACGTTTACATCAAAGATTGTCTTCTTCTTGCTTTGGACCAAACATCGCTCGTAATCCTTTTCAATCTCTTTAAAACACAATATACACTTGAAAAGGGGACTGAAAAGGGACATTGACTCGCAAATAAGCTCGAAAGAATAAATATTTACGAGGCCTTTGTCTGCGCGAGGACACGAGTACAGACAGAAAATATAATTTGTTTGCATAACTTACATAAATTACTGTGACGTCATATAACACGATTCGTGTCAGCTCTTCGTAGACGTTCCCTCCCGTTTTCCCTCGGGGGGTGGGTACGGTTACACGTAGGCTACCAAAATCGATACATCGGTCGGGATAGAGTTTTATTATTAAATTATATGACTTGTGTGACTACTTTACTAGCCCTTTACTCGTGGAAAACACCAATTAAATTTAATCATGACTTTTAAGAAAGAAAGCTGTTGTTAATAGTGTTATTATCGTGTCATTTATATCGTTCATGCCCATATATATCCCGAAGAAAGTTCTACAAAGATTAAGACCATTAGGTCATCGGAGATTTGTCAATGGCTACCACTGATGGTGCAATAATACAGTTTGTGTTGATCAAGTGATGTGATGTCTACAGTAAGAAAAGAATCATCAATGACTGCTTTGGAATGTGCACTCCGTTCCGACGGTAGTGCTAAGCAAACAGTTAAATTTTAAAAGCGCGGTTATAAGATCTAACAGATCTTCTTGTTCCCGCGAAAGATGAGATTTATTGTTTCAACAGCTTTTGGCGAGTAAACATCACAGGTTGCGTGACTCAAAATTTGGCCGAGTGGAAGCTTGGGTCTGCTCGCACCGAAGTCGAAAAACAAGAAGATCTGTTAGATCTTATAACCGCGCTTTTAAAATTTAACTGTTCGCTTAGCACTACCGTCGGAACGCAGTGCACATTCCAAAGCAGTCATTGATGATTCTTTTCTTACTGTAGACATCACATCACTTGATCAACACAAACTGTATTATTGCACCATCAGTGGTAGTCGTTGACAAATCTCCGATGACTTAATGGTCTTAATCTAGAACTTTCTTCGGGATATGTATGGGCATGAACGATATCAACGACACAATAATAACACTATTAATAACAGCTTTCTTTCTTAAAAGTCATGATTAAATTTAATTGGTGTTTTCCACGAGTAAAGGGCTAGCAAAGTAGTCACACAAGTCATAAAAAAACCCTATCCCGACCGATGTATCGATTTTGGTCACTCCAGTGACCACAGATTGAAAACGTGACAGAAAATTAGCGTTACTTTTGATTCTCACCAAATTTGTCGTATCCCCCGCCCCTCGGGAGAATTTTGTTAAGTTAGCTAATTTAGTATGCAAGCCACCGTAATGGCGGTCACCGCCGGCGAAATTTTTATTTGCTCAAAATTGGGGCAAAATCTTTCGGAGATGGAAATCAGGACATTTGTAACGATACAGAAAGTAATTTGGGACCGGTTGCTGGCTTCTAAGGCCGAATTTATCCAGAAGTAAGCTGTATTTTCGTTTTCGTGTCGAAAGCCACGCGATGAAATATTATCGGCTTGTTCTGCTGTCTTGTTCTGTTTTTTCTCTTTGTCGTTTTTGTAGCCCGCCGAGGCCAGTCTTTCGTCTAAATCAGTTGAAAAAGGTTCGAAAAAGATGTTCCCATTCAAGTTTAAACTCTGAGGCGATAATTGTGGAGTTTTTTGGCCGAAACGTCGGCTTTGTTATGTTGGTGTTTTTCGGTTGCTATGGGCGACCGTTGCTTCCTTTGTTAGGACAAGTCTGGGAAGTGAGGTCACAAAAAAATTCTAATTAATTCTGGTTTTGTTCGATTTCGCTGAAATTTTAACACGATAAAGCTGGATTGTTAAGGAATAGATTTACCGCCTGCCGATGTGCGGTAGCTATTAACGCTGAAGTGTTATATCGCTTCGAAGTCAGGGTTTTGAAGAGATTTTTTTGCAACATGTGGGTTCGGCGTGATTTTGTAATCTGAGGTTTCGGTTGACCCCGAAGGAAAAAATATCCGGAAAAGGTCATTTCATCGACGATTCAAACAAATATAAATATGTATATGTTCCGAGCTAAATTTCTGGTGAAAAAATATAATTTTTGACGAGCGCTGGGTTTTTAATTTATTCCCGCGAAAGATGAGATTTATTGTTTCAACAGCTTTTGGCGAGTAAACATCACAGGTTGCGTGACTCAAAATTTGGCCGATTGGAAGCTTGGGTCTGCTCGCACCGAAGTCGAAAAAAAAAAAACCACGGGTAAACCATGAACCGCGCTCGGCCCATGGCCGCGCGGTTAAAAAAAAACCACGGGTAAACCATGTGTAGCGTTGCACTTTCGTCCTGCGTGGCAGACATGTCTAACACCTTTTGACCAATTGTATGTGTTGTTGTTTCTTCCAATGAAAATGCGTTGTGATCGTGTCCTCTGAGATTATTATTTTACTAGGGGACGGGATGGTGTTTGCCAGTTGAAAGCTCGAAACCTATCGATTGTGACTTTTATCGTGAGGGTGTTTTGCCGGATCTTTCTGCATGTTCCGAAACACATTTACAGCTCCTTTGAAGCTTAATATTGTAATATTGTTGGTAAGAAGCTTTGTGAAGTGTAGTGTATTGTATTATGTTGTTTGTAGAAATGGAGTGAGCAATTTATATGCCTTGGCTCAAGTCTACTAAGCCATTTCGACATGTTCGTCAGCAATCTAAGTTTTGCTGATCGTGTTGCTTTCAAGCGACACGAACTAAGCTGGCACTAGTTTGTATAGTCCACACTGTTGTGTTTTGCATTTTACAATTAAGATCTGCCTCCGTCACGGGCATAAAGAAACGCTGTCGTGCAGACAGAGCAAATTTTCACTCAGCTTATTACCACCTTGTATCGCCAAATGCCACCAAATATACAGCTTAGTTGGATAAAAATGCTATAGAGCAAAGCAAAAACAGTAGTTTCGAAATAAAGTGCAGGATTGCAAGGATTGAAATTGGTTACAGTTCAAGAAATTTGAGTTTAGTTCAGGATGTCAAGAAATCGAGTTTACCATTCTTGTGACAGTTTGAACTTTCGAGCCTTTATTTTGTCTGGTATTTCTTTGCTTCTATCAGTATTGGGAATGATTTCTACCGATTTTAAAGTAAGCTTAAAGTAATCTCCTGGGCACAATCATGAAAACAAATGTACAATACATTTCCCTGAATGTTTCCTACCAAGCACAGTCTCTAAAAAAATATATAAATAGGTCACCATGCTTGCAAAAGAGATATGATGTACCAGTCTTACCCTATTTTGCCAGGTCTTTTAAATAGTACTATTCATTTATTTTATCACTCCGCATTACATTTTGCGGTGGCTGGAAGGTACAGTTTTTTTGATGAACTTTGATAGGCATACATGAATTTTTGAGCATAAGGAACAACATAATAAACAACTTATGCAAAAGAATCGAAAATAATCCAAATAACATACAATCCATGAGTAATGATTTTGTTTTTGATGCTATTGAATAAGTGTAAAATTCTGCGCTTGAAGCGTTCGCAATATAGTGCTAAGGAATCACCAGTTAAGGTCAGGGTTGTTTGTCCTTCTGTTCTTCTTTTCCTCTGTTGTTGACTTGCTACCTTTAAGCTGTTTGTTACGAAGCAGTGTTTCGTAGACACGCAGTGTGTATAGTCATCATGTGAGGCTGCTTCAAGAAGTGCTTGCGTAGGTTTCCGTTTCTATGCGGCTGGTCCAATTAGTACATATTATAGTTCACCACTGAATTTTCTCCGATTCTTATTGGTTTAAATTGATCACGTGACGTGATAGTGTTCATCCATGGAGAGACACTATCAGCCCATAGTGCCTGTCCGAGGAAAATACCCGAATGGATAGTACTCGTCTGTGTAAATGTTTCTGTAAAGAAGCGGGCTTACAGAAAGTAAACAGTTGAAATATATTAAGTGGGTTTTTGTCTGTTTTCTTTTTCAAATTTTACATTTGGCTTCAACGACCTTCCATGGCTTTCATCTAAAAAAGTTGAAAATAATTCAATATGAATTTTGAACTGGCACGCAGAAGAAAATTTAGTGGTGAACGATGAAGACAATAGAGTGTTTATGTCTCGGAACTATCGGTCTGATAGTTGTCCCTTGGAAATTTGATGTTCTTAGAACTAGCATATTTGCCCTCGAAGCTTCACTTCTTGGGCAAGTATTTGTTTTAAGAACATCAAATTTCCATGGGGCAACTATCAACCAATAGTTCCTCGACAGAAACACTCTATTGTTTAAATAGGGATACATGCCAATACCTTGTCATGTCTTCATTAGGTGGCATTGCCATTATCTCTTTGTGCCAGCTCTTGTGTGAGGAACATTGCCATTCTTGTTATCTTCTGGAGAATTTATTCATGTTTTTGGATACTTGGGTTTTTTTTGTTCTTTTAATGTAAAAACAATTAAAGAAGGAGAAAACGGTTTGTTTATCTACTTGTATTTTTATTCTCAAGGATGTCTTTTATCTCTTGGTAAATATGATGTAGTTCTCACCAGCTAAACTTTGCCACTAGAGATTCAGTCTGTTCTTTTTGGGTTTCATTGTCAGTTGAAATAGACTTTAAAAACCTAGGTCTTGATAAGATAGTCATACTCTTACAGTTGTTTCTGATTGAATTTTGTTTTCTTTTAAATTTCCCTTTACTGAGGAACAGCTTTTAATTTACAAGGTTGTACATGTATGTTATTTTAAAGCAGTCAGTGTAACTTAAAATATAATGGCATTTGTGTGATTTTGTGTTTAACAATAATGCTTTGAATTTCTGTTTTTGCAGTAATGGATGATCACCATGGGTTGGATGAGGGAAAACATGCACAAACCGAAGAAAGTCGTAGTAGAGAAGGAACTAGGGATGGTGAGCATCAGCCCTTACCATGATATGTACCAGTTGCCATGCATTGATAACTTTTTTAGAGTTGTATCTTGCCAAAATAATTCATTTTTTTGTTAGCTGTACGTAATTGGGTCTTAACTGTAATGGCAGCACTTTCTCAAGAATTTTAGGGCTTATGTCCTCATATTATGCTTCAATATCTGGTTAGCTTATGAGTTTTTTCTTGTACACTAAGTACTCCAGCAATACTAAGAACATTGCAAACCAAATGTGTTAGAGGAAGCCAACTATTATGTATTAGAGAAAGCCAACTATTATGTGTTAGAGAAGGCCAACTATTTTTGAAAACACATCTTCTTTGCACCTGGATAAATTAGCCAGTTTCTAGTTTTTAATTCCTTTTCATCCCTGCTATGAAGGCTTAAAATTTAGCACAGGGAGTGTTTAGTAGATAGAGTTTCAAAATCTTAAGGAAGAAGTGATTGTACAGTACCACTTTAATGCACAGCTTATTATCCTTGTGTATCCATTAAACTAGTCAACAACCCATTGTCCCCACTAGAACAAAATAATTTTGTTTTTAAAATTGATATAAAATAAAAGTCTCAACTTACCGGTAGTTTGGGAGGTTCTGTGGTATATTATAGGTTAAGGTATAGATGTATGGCAGTGATACAAGCAATTTTTGCTGCATGTTACACAGAAGATATTTGCATATCATATGTAGTTACTCAAGCATTTGTCGCAGTGCACATAGTTTTTCTATTCTTTGTTGTGACTCTTATTTAAAACCCCAAAAGCAAGCTTTGGGGCAAGCTTCTCACAAAATTTGGGTTCATGGCTTGTTTCGGAAATGAGAGTCAATTGTAGAAACTTTCAGTGAATGTTAGAGTTGAGTTTACATGTCTTTGACCTTTGAGTTAATACTTCTGAACTTCTGCTCAAATGATTTCCCCGAAACTTGGGCATGGTTTGTATTAAGTCAAAATAAGCTGGTTCCAGAAATTGAGTAAAAGTATGCCAGCAAAATTTTTTTTACTGGTAGTGTTGTTGTCCAAAAAATGGGGTCCAGTCAAACACCAGTAAGAATAAAAATATTATCCCCAGTAAATGGAATTAAGTAACATTATCACCGAGTGAAAGACAAAATATTTCCCAAAATTTCTTAGCCAACACTTCAAAGCCCCAAAATTTATGTTGCAAACTTTGACATGTGGTAGTGTGCCCACAATAACTGCAGAACCACCTTAAGTAATGATGAAATGGAATCAATAGAATAACCATGATAAGAATGGTGTTATCCTTTTGATACAATATTAATAACAAACAGTGGGGCTTGACTTTTCAAAATTACAGAAAAACTCAAATTGCATCTAGGGCCACCAGTTCACAGTTTTCAAGCAACATACATTTAAATAGAAAGGAATTGTTAGCCAAATTAACTTTAACTTAAAATAACAGACACTTTTTAAAAATAAAGTGGTTTGCTATTAAACAGTTAAAAAACAGTTCCTTTATATTGCTATATGTAGAAACATAAAATATGAACAGGGGTTTGTCAAACACAACTCGATACACCACCACCACCCACATAAATTATGATACTCTCCCATGTAGATGTGAAAGGAAAACACCTTGTTTTCACTCCAAGAGGAATTGGAGTTTGCAAGCCCTGACAGCAAGCCCTGACAGTTGTTCAGATTGGTTTCTTTGGAGTTAATGACAATAAATTGATTAACACCAAATTAATTAAGAGAGCACTCAACAACCAAATTGATAGCATTTTGTTGGGTTCTTCATTAGGCCATTGTTGTTGTTTTTTTTTATCATGACAGAACTCAAAAATGATATTGTTCGTAAAATGCTTGACAGTGGCCTTATAAATGAGTAGTTTTATGGACGTTATTTTGAAGATATGCTGTTGATGGACAAACCAAATAAATTTGAAGATGGCTTGATCGATTTTCTGGACATTTCTCTGAAAAGAACATCCATTGACATTTATTGGAATCACACAAACACTGGACAGAATGTCTTGTTTTCTAGTCAAGTACGTTGACTTAGCAAAATTACTTGGGTTAGGCCTTGTTGCACCAGGCTTCTCGTATATGTGAAATAGGCTCTCTCATTCAGAAACAAAGAACAATGATTAAAACGTTCTGTTAGGGAATGGCTTTCCTAAATCTGTGGCTTCTAATCTTGTGAGGTGTTTCAGACACGGTAGCTCGGAACCTAGAACATCTTATCCCAATAACAACAAGACTATGAGTTTTAAGGATTTTAAATTCTAATGTGGGGTTTGGGACTGGCACTAGTTTTGCTATGCTAATGATATAATTTTGAAAGCAGATGGGAGCTCCTCTGGGGGCCTGTCCAGGAATCCCCATCAATGTCCCAGACCAAAAATGGCATGTGCTTTTAATTATTACTTCATCTCATGCAGGAAGGAAGTGATGTCTCAACAGTTTTCATTGAAGTGCCTTGAAACCAGAACCAGAGTATTAACAATATCACAAACAACACAACAAAGAAAGTACAGGATGCAAAACAGAGCACAGTGATGCAAACCCAAATGCAAGTTAATTTTGAAACCAAATTGAAAATTGCTATGTAGAGTGAGACGGGTAACTGCAATCACAACTAGTGGTTTGCTATTTGCGTGAAAAATTAGCAGACATTAAGTTGAAGGAAGTGAGTTTATAGAGAAGTCCATTTGCATCATATTAATCAAAAACTGGTTTTCTTATTTAGGTATAGAAATACAGTATGTTAATAAGTAGTTTCTTAGAAATCGATTTTGAAATAAAAACTAGCGCTAAAAAGTCACGACGTTTCGACCTCTACGAGGTCATTTTCAAGTGAGTAAATTTTCTACATTAGCACATAGCCATAAATATGTTAAAAACAACTTATAATAGATAAAAATGTGGCGAACGCTAAAATGTGATAAAATATGTAAAAAGTGTTAAAAATATACAATGGAAAAATAAAATAATCTTAGCAAGAATTGCTCTAAACAAATAATTTGGCGCGAATTGAATCGCTCTGTTTGTTTAGCATTGGTTTCAGTTCTTTGATAAAAAACATTTCAAAAACAAGGCAGCCAAATTTGTTGTGACACTTTCTTAAGATTCGAAAACTCTGTGCGATGTCTTCTGGCTCCATATCGTGCTGCTCTCTGAGGTGGTTTCCGATTGCCGATCCTTTGTGTTCTTCAATTCGTTGGTGTGGGTGTCGGCACGTGTAACCGACATAGCCTGCATCACACAGGCCACACTGAAATGAATACACCAGCCATTGTTGACTCACAAGAGGCTGCTTGTCTTCCCTGACCTTAATTTCATCCTTGATCTTTCTACTTGTGTAAACTGGGCTAATATCTGCGTTGATCTTCCGACTGAGGTCAGCCAGCTGTTTACGTACTACGTTTGCAGATTTCTGGTCCTTTTAGGGCAACACGATTTTGACTGGGGCTTCTCTTTTATCAGCCAATCGAGTATGTGAATCCTCGGACACTTTTGATTCAATAAGTCTGCGAATGATTGACTGCACAAGGTCGTCAGGATAGCACAGTCGGGAAAAGATCTCTTTAAGGCGTTCACATTCCTCGTGAAAAAACTTCCACTTTCAAAATACAGTATGAATATTTATAATTTGAATTATAATAATATTACTGTTGTAATTTAGATTAAAATTCCAATGCTCTTTTTGAAAACTGATTTCAGTTTCATTAGGTAGTTTGGTGCTTTGGGCCCAAAACAGCAGCCTGAAAACGGTCCTTGTAAGTTGACAAGCTCTTGAATGGCCAGGAAGTTTCAAGAAATGGGCCCTGAAGAGGCAAAGGGCCGACTTCAGACACAACTTAAAGCGAGTTTCAATTAGTCCAGCAAATTTATTTCACTTTCCGTAGGAGGAAGGTAAATTCCTAGAGATAAACATGAAACGAATTACTACAAATAACTAACTGAAGACGGCAGAAAACTAAGAGGAAAATATAAACAGACGATAAACTAAACGGCTTACCAAAATGCTGGCAACGGGGTTCAGGGAACCAAGAAGATTCAAGTGTACCGGACGATAAACAAGCACTAAATGAACATGAAAGGATAACACAGATATATACGCGACGAAATTTACATACGACGCGAGAAAAAAAGCATGCAGAATGTGAAAAAATGCATTAACATACGGAACAAAAAAGGACACAAAGAAAACACGAAATAGCCGTAACAGGCCCCTTCACAGAAAGTTTCAGTTTTCCACAATATCGTTGTGTCTATTGATGAAGTAAATCCCTCTCCATATTTTTAATAGCCTGGCCAAACCATACCTGGAGGCATTAGATGATATGATCGATGAGGAGGAGGGGGAGTTAGAAGAAGACAAAGAAGAAGAAGAAGGACAAGAGGATCAAGAAGAACAAGCGGAAGGGCAAGAAGAACAAGACAATGATGATGAACACCTCTACAGAAAGTTAATAGAGGATGAGTTTAGTGACAGTGATAAAATCAGTATTTATTTCGTAGATTTTTTAAATTTTTATCAGGATTTCTTTAACAGATGTATTAATAAGTAATGATTAAGCAAATAGAGGATGAGTCTGAAATTGTTTTGATTGTTCTACATTTGCAACAGCTCATTCAAATTAGCCCAAGCTCAAAGGCTGAAGAAAATATGTCATACTTTTTTTTTACTAAATGAACCACAAATCACTGTGTTGCCTGTGACTAGTTTGTTGGATCTAGATTTAAGGGACAAAAGAGTGACAGAACTTTTCATCTTTGTAATAAGAACCCTGTCACAGTCGTGCCTGACTAACTGTGTTCACCTTCCTTGGTTTAAATAAGCTAATCAAAATGCATGAATGGTGAAAATATCAAGCATCATGTAACCTGTTGATCAGTCGACAACTCCACCTCTCACATTTCTTTTCATAATTTGGATTTGCCAGATTTGAATGGAAGCCATAGGAAAGTTGTTGAAAACATGTCAAAAAATGATGAAAAAAAATTAGTTTGGTGGCCTGTGTTAGAAGTGCACCACTCTAAATGCAATGATAAGTATTATATTAGTATGTCCAAAAGGCATTTATCTGTCAAAAATAGAATTTCTCAAACTAATTCTAACTTTGGTTATTTTGCCTTTGTAACAATACAAATCTCAAGATTATAGTGGTTTTACAACACAGGCTAAAAACATGCCCTAAAATATAATTTTCGAAAATGTTTGGATAAAGCAACGGTTTGTATCATACGTGAGCATTGCAGATAATTCAAGCCAATTAATTCAAGGTCACAAGTCAGATTGTTTTGGTTCGCCCGTGTGTAGAAAGATCTATAAGATTCCAGTTGATAGTGATAATGGTAATTATACCTGCTCATGAAAACACCAGTTGTATAAATTCCAGTCTAGCCATAAATAAGTAAAAAAAGATTTGTAATCTTCTTTGTCATAACTGAATTATGTTATTGAACTAGTATGAGGTCCGTGTTGGTAAAACATTGGTCGAGTTCTTCGCCTTGCAATGTTATGGCGAGATCCATAGACTTGTTAAAAAAAGAAATACCCGTATCAGTATCCGACGTAAGTTTCATTCCATGTTCAATGCTAAATTCCTGAGGGGTGTGCGTACAAACGAGGACTAACAATAGAGCTATAAATCAATGAACATAGTAAATCCCTCTAAGATTCTCTAACCGAAACAAGTGACAGGTTGAGGTATCACTGAATTCCTAATTTTCAACCTTCTGCTTTCATTTCATCGTCTCTCCCGGTTAATAACACGCACCCGTTGTAGCTAGTTCCAGCCGATCCCAGGAATGCAAATCTCATTAGCAGTCAGTGCTCTGTCTGATAACCATAACGAGTACTTTTAAGGGTATCAAGTCTTACATCCGAGATTCGGTGATATTTCTTTCTAAAAACAAAAACTGAAATAGTGTTCAACATGACCTTGCTCAGCACGTTTGCGAAAATCCATTGGTTCCTTTCAGAGGTTTCTTTAAGAGCACTCGGCTAACCTCCAGGTACGATTTCCGTACAGCTCCATACATTAATTATGTATGCAACTATCTCAAACTATCACATTATACTCAAACAGCAATCGTGAAAAGAACGAGTCAGTCAAAAAATTGCATGCATAATTAATGCAACGGGTGGTGCGAAAATCTCGCCAACCTCCCTGTCAAAATAAGAGAGCCCCTCTGCCAGTTTTGTCCACATAGTATAACTTCCACTGACAGAATCGCTATGGTTACGATGACGACCACAAAGCGCTTTGTGGTGTATTGAATAGGCCACAAAGCGCTTTGTGGTGTTTTGAATAGGCCACAAAGCGCTTTGCGGTGTTTTGAATAGGCCACAAAGCGCTTTGTGGTGTGAAAAATTGGAAAAACCAAATTATTTCAGAAAATAGCTGTGAGATATTTGCGAGTCAACGAGCCATCCAGTTTTCAATGTTAAATCCCAAAATAAAACACCACATAGCGCTCTGTGGTGTTTTGAATAGGCCACAAAGTGCTCTGTGGTTTTTTGACTACTACTGCTGTTTTGTAAAGCAAAGCGAACTAGGAACGGTTAGAAAGCACTCCCGCCATAAAAATCTACTGGACAAGAAAATTTCTGTAATGAATGTTTGATGCTACAGGAGACGGCTTACGCAAAAAGGTTCAGTCAGCCTCAACAAACTTATACTGAGAAGAGGGCTTTCGCGAACCGGATTTCGTGTGAGTGACAAGATTGGGAATAGAGAAATATTGCGCAGATTGAGTGGTAGTTTCACAGCACCGAAACTAAAATTGGTTACACTGTTTCTCAGAAATTTTGTTTTGCCTCTGTAATATCATTAAACGATCTGAATAATTTGAGGATAATCAAAGCGCGGAGTTTAATATTGGCTGGCCGGGAACACGCAGTTCGCAAACCGGAGAGCAACCACTGTTTAAATCTTCGATCGAACTTTCATGTTGAATTTGAAACTGAAAATACACTAAGCGGTCAATTTCCGATAGAAATCTTGTGAGGTAAATGCCATTCTTGCAAATAGTCACTACATATTTACGTTCAGAGTCACTCTGGTTCAGAGTAAAGACATACAAAGTCAAATACTGCTTCCGTACGCTACCCCTCCAAAAATCAATTTTGCTCGAAGACCGAACTGCAACGGAGTTTAGTTACCAGTCTTATACTGCGTGTTATTAGATAGAACGCATGATATGATTGGCTCCGTATATCACATTACGTCAGAGGACATGTCTGCTACATAGGACATAACTGCAACGGTACAACCATGAACCGCGCTCGGCCCATGGCCGCGCGGTTAATAAACCCCGGGTAAACCTAGAACCGCGCTCGGCCCATGGCCGCGCGGTTAAAAAAAACCACAGGTAAACCATGAACCGCGCTCGGCCCATGGCCGCGCGGTTAATAAAGACGTGCGAGAGACTGCACGCTAAACGAGAGCGGGGGTTTCAGCTCTCTACTGATGGACTGCCCTGATTCTTCTCTGTCTATTAAAATTTAGCGTGTTTTCTGGAAAAAACGCCCACCCCTGAAACTCGTATAAATGGGCAAAGCTCCAAGGGATTAGCCCATCACCGCAGATATAAAAGTAAAACAAAATAAGAAATAAATGTAACCAAATCGCTATTGGGATAAAAAGAGTCTGGCCCTAAAACCCTCAACAATCGATCGGCTAGTCTAGTCTTTCACTTTACTCTTTAGCAGGAAGTGAAGTTCCCCTCATATCAGGTATAGTTCTTGTGTGAAAGCTGAATTTGTAAGGGTGCGTTTCTTTAAGAAAATCCAATATTGGATCCACACTGGGAGTGGATTCTGCGTTTCCTTTGACGGACCATGATCCCAGAGATCTTGGATTGATCTGTTTTCGGATTCTTTCGGATTTAAGAATCCAATCTTGTATTTTCTTAAAGAAACGCACCCTAAGTATAGCTCGCAGGAGTTAAATGTTTAAATGCGGAAAGAAAAGTCACATAGGTATTAAGCTGAGTTTGGTTGTTGTTGATATCGATATCTATTCTGAACAGGAAAGAGATATGTCACGAACAGTCACGCGTAACAGTTATTTATCTTTTTCTCAGCTCGTGAACGGACAGAATTGAACAAATCCTGCAATCTGATTGGTTCCGGTAGCGGGCGGAATTTTCTCATCCGGACCGCCACAGCGGGCGAAATCCATCGAGTTGATCTATTTTCGTGAACGAATTAGCGGTAATCGTCAATTTTTCGCCCTTTTTACACTTCCATCGACGATTAATCAACGCAAGTTTATCTCTATTCACCTTTAAATGGGAAGGAAAGTCACTGTAAGTAAATTCAATTGAGTTTTTTGAAGTTGTGAGAGTTTGTTTGGCTGTTTGTAGCTCGGCGCTGTAATGTAATCCTGCGTGTCTCTCTCTATACAATTTTAATTAAAAAATGACTCAATTTCAGTCGAGTTTAACTCTCTGATCGTTGCTGTATTTGAGAGAATTTCTGTGGAATACACTTAACGAATTTCCTCGCTATCTGCTATTCAATTTACGGTAGAAAACTCTGATTTCGAGTGATACGCAACGACTGACAGAAACTGTTTTTGTAGTACAACTTCAATCTTTGCACGAAATTTCACACCGGAAAAACACTTTCGGAGAACTTAATTGGTGAACTAAATGCCACTAACATAAAGTAGTTGGAAATAAATCTGTTCTTTAATACATCTTACCTTGTCCAGGATCTGAGTTACTCGCTCGTTCGCTAGTTGGATTTTTTTAGGATTGGTTTGTGCACGGCGCGTAAGCCAATTCAATGACAAAGTTGCGTAAACAAACCCACTTGTAAGCCAATTTACCGCAAGAAAAAAAGATAAACATGTTATTGTCCGGCTTAGGGTTGGTCCGTATAGGGAAAAACTGTGACTTCGGGCTTGAAAATGCTGCCCTCGGCCTGCGGCCTCGGGCAACATTTTCAAGACCTCGGTCACAGTTTTTCCCTATACGGACCTCCCAGCTGGCCAATAACATATATGTAACATTTAGTCACGAAGTTTTCGTTTTGTTTGTACAGATCGTACTGGATTTCAACTTGGTTTTCCGGTTTTTATACCATGATCAGATACTTGTATATATTTTACGACACGTGTGAATTTTGAACGGATATGTTTTCGATCGATCAATAAACGAATTCATAAAATCAACGACTGTTGTCTGGAGTTCATAACAAGATATGTTTACGTCAAAAACATTTTCAATGCGTTTTTGCATTTTGATAATATAAGCACCGCCCTCAAACAAGTGCCACATTAAAACGTCGAGAAGATTAATAAGCGTCGTGGCGGAGGTTCGGCAAAGTTTTTAGCTAAAATTTTTTCACTTTCAGGTTTCTTAAACTGAAATTCTTAACCGGGAGGCTAGAATTGAAGGAATTTCTTTTTGGTAAATTTAGAACTCCTCAAAGAACTCCTTACGAGGGCCACCAGTTTGTCAGTGCTAGCTGTTTACGTGTGTTTTTACCCTCGTTAAATAGTTATTCCTCTACTTCTTCTCAAAAAGCCAGAACTTAAGAATTTGTAATTTTTGTAAGATTTTAGTAAAAGCTGCTAAACTTTGGGTCTTTAAAAGAATTTGGTATGACATGTCTTTATGGTCCATGGCAACCGTGTTTTGACAGAGATGTCTTTTTCAAGTTTGGTTTTTATTGTTTTGTGTTTCTTTTTTACTATTTTTTTTTTTTAATACTTTTCTGATGCATTGGTTTTTTTGGTTGTAACATTGTTGTATTACGCAATTATCTTTTTCATTTTAGGCATTGTTTTATTGATTTTTATATTTTTGGGTAGTTCTAGATGGTTTTCTGACATTATATCAAGAAAGTGGACCCAAGATGTGAGGCTGTTGGGACACCATTTGTCATAATGTCATAAACTCATGTGTCAAACCTCAAACCTACCTCATACATACTCTACTCCATGTCCATAAAATTTATTCTTGAACAGCTACTGAGAAGGAGACAGTTTCTCCTTTCTGCCCCCATGGTAGAAGATGAAAAGCCCTGTCTGAATAGAATTAATGCTTTGTCATTTCTTACGTAGATTCTCTGAGCTGCTACGAGTGCACCAGCGAAGATTCCGCCATAGACTGCAAGTCAAAGATGAAGTCAATAACATGCCCATTAGGAACATCACAATGTGTCACAGGTACTCTGACATGCACTCAGGGCAGTACCACTGAAACTATCTACTACAAGAGATGTAACGCCCCAAATTTGTCGAGCTGTGGAGCCAGTTCACAAGATTTGCCCAGATGCCCCACGTCCCCTTTCTCATGGGGTACCACCGAAATAGACAGCTGCTGCACTGGAAACAACTGCAACTCAGGATCATCACACAGCATCAACCAAGTCATGCTAGGAATATGCATGACATTTGCTTTCTTGGTTCTAGCCTTTATTCATTAAGTCTTGCTCAAAGACTGGTTTGAGATGCTTTTAATGTCTGATCAACTTATAATTAGCTGAGTTGTTGTAACACAAATTACTAGACAAGTACTTGTAGAAGTCTTGCTGTCGTTATGTATGAAATGTAATAAGACCATATAAGTGGTGCCATAAACAGTAGATAAACAGTAGTGCAGATTCAAAGGTGGTCCAAAGGAGAAGCGCTGGCAAAGGTGTACAACAGTGGGCCCAGTCTTCCTCCATTAAGGGGAGGTGAGAACCTGGACTACTCCCAGGTAGAATCTGTTTGGTAGTCAATTAAAACCTTATATGTAGACTTTACTTGAGTCACCCAGAATAGAACTCTTTACACTATGAGTAATCCCTCTTTTGCTTAGCCAACATGAAATGTAGTAATGCATGATTTCAACAATAAAGAGAATAGCAAGGTTCAATAAATATATAAGAGAATAGCAAATAGACAAGCGTATTTCACTATCTGAAAATTCTAAGGGGGTCTCTGTCCCAAATTTAGGCCCACAGTACAACGTTTATCTCCCAATCCAAATTTACTTGAAGGTTTGGTTATTTCAATTTGTAGGTATTCGTGTCTGCCTAGCCAGACCTTAATTCTTATACATTTCTTGGAAATGGTAAAAATCCTCTCAGTTATTTACAGCATAGAATAACAAGGAACATACATGAATAATGAATCATACCAACAAAGGGGAAACTTGTAATTCAACTTTGCCACAAAAATGTCAGAGAATCAAACATTAATTTTGTTTTCAATTTTTCAAGTCATACCTTAAGTTTTTCATGGGTTTGGTTGGTCTTGTTTGATTTGATGGGCAAAAGGAACATAACCACTCATTTTCAGGCCTGAAACAGCTGTGCTTTCATTTTAATATTTGTCACATCCAATTTTAGCCATTTTTACTTTTTCGTTCAGCTGGAATAAAATATTGTCCACAGACATAACCAGACACTGTAGAGATGAGACACAGAGCTGTAATTTGCGACAGATCAGAGAGCAAAAAAAAAAAAAACAGACTGCTATCAAATTGAGCAATAATGAATCAGTTACGTTAAAATTTGCGCCGTTATCTTGCCTCGGCAACAAAGAAAGACACAACATGTTTGCATGGACAGTGGTCTGATGTCATAAAGTTGTTGCATTACATTTCAACCCACATTCACTCAAAAAAACATATCAAAGTATAAAATCCTCATTATGCCACAATATTTTTATTAATGATAAAATACTACACTTGCATTTGTACAAAATATGAAACAATATAATATTAATCTTTACACAATTTCGCTCCTTTGGAAGCTTCCAAATACTATTTCACAATTGTACATGTACAAATTTACAAATTAAACTAAGCCATAGCCCATTTTACGGATATTGAATGCCATACTGAATAAATCTATTTCACAAAGGACTATGGGTCGAAAAGGGGGCATAATTTGCAAGATAGCATTGCTAATGTTTGTGAAGACGCAGAAAATGACTAAGATAACTTTAAAAGCTGGGGAGTAGAAAAGTTGAAATCATACTTATTAGCCCCCAACCTCGTTCCCAGGGTCTTTTCCCTGGCTTGGGGGTGGGGCGGGAAAAGGCCCTGGGATCGGCTGGTCACATGATCTCAGAACACCCAAATATCTTGGGTGTACTAAATTATCATATGTTAAACGGAACTTTCAAGATGGCGGTCTCGTCGAGTGAACCAAAGTTTTTGTCAGTGCTTCGTCGAGTCGGATTTTCCTTAAATAACGGTAATTTTCCACCTTTAAATTTAAAACCTCTTCAAATGAAGTGTTTTGAATATATGCTGAAAGGTCAGGATGTTATTGGAGTCCTACCTACTGGATTTGGCAAGTCAATGCTCTTTCACCTTCTACCTCATCTTATTCCTGTGAAGACCACCAAGAACATAGTTATTGTGGTATGTCCATTAAATTCCATCATTGAAGATCAGCTGAAAGTCTTAAAAGCTCGCAGGATAACCGCTGATGTCTTACAGCTTGCTGTAAACGAGAAGGAACCGGCCGAGAACTTGTTCGGAAATGAACAAGAACCAAGCGAGCACGTGGTCCCGGATTCAACGAAGTTTCCTCGAGATGTTGTTAATGGCAACACTTCAATTGTATTCGCCCATCCAGAGGCTCTAGTAAGTAAGGAAGGTCGAGAGCTAATGGGAAGCAAAGTCTTCCAAGAGAATGTTGTTGCCTGCATAGTTGACGAAGCTCACTGTGTTGAATTATGGTAAGTGCGTAAAATGTTCATTCCTTGTCTATTCATGTCATGTTTGTTACAGACTTAGCTTATTTCCGGGAAATCTAAATCACGGTTACGGCACCGACAAGTATTTACATTGCGAATACAATTCGGAAAAAATCTGCTCTATTCTCTTTCTGTTTACAAACGATGAAAATTTTACTCTATGAACTATATTGATAATTCATCAGTGAATTCTATGATATTTACACTGCTTATTGGAACATCATACATTGTCTCCATGCCATGCTCTTACAGCTGAACCATAATAACAAGATACTACTAAGTAAACATTCTTACTCTTAAACAAAAATTTTGTTAGTATGTCTCATTGCACTTATGTTTGAAGATTTGTAGCTCAGGGTTTCTTTTTCTTTTTCAGGGGTGAAGATTTTAGAAAAGACTTCAAAGACCTGTCAGTGTTGAAGGCATTCTTTCCCAATGTACCCACAATGGCTCTGACAGCAACAGCACCACCTCGTTTATTGAGAGACTTGAAACAAAGTCTGCAATTGAAAAATGACTGTAAAATTGTTGCTCGAAACCCTAACCGAGTGAACATATACCTGGACAAGAAAGTGCGTCTGAGTAATCATCATGGGAATGAAGGTTATGACAGAATCCTTAAACCCATAGCCAATGAACTGGCAATTGAAAGAGAAAACTACCCAATGACAATCATTTACCTGAAACTGAAATACTGCGGATATGCTTATGGCTTATTTGAAAGAATATTGAAAGCCAAACAGTGTGTTGGAGAAACATTAGAACCCACTGCAAGACTGTTTGCACAGTTCCATGCCCCCCAAACGAGTCGCATGAAGAAAGACATAATATCAGAAATAAAGAAAGAACAATCGAGGGTGAGGGTGCTATTTGCAACATCAGCACTTGGCATGGGTGTTGATGCTCCTTACGTGACCAACATCATCCACATAACACCACCAAGTAGCCTAGAAGCTTACATGCAAGAAATTGGTCGTGCCGGCCGTATGGGACTTTCATCATGTGCTACACTTTACTACAATAACTCTGATATTGGAAATAATAAAAAACATGTGGAAGAATCAATGAAGTCATATTGTAGATCAGAAGACACCTGTCAAAGGAAACTCCTTCTGGATTACTTTGGATTCTCCAGTGTTCAACAAGAGAACTGTTGCTGCATATGCGATGACAAGTTCAAAACAACTGAAGAGGATCTACCCCAAGCTATTAGAAGCAAGGTCAGATTTCTATCTAACGATAACCGCGTTATCCTTGAAAGGTTAATAAAGAGTGCAATTTCTGACCACGAGTCCAAAGTGGCATCAGAGTGTTCAACGCTATTTGACATTTCTGTAGATAAGAATCTGGCTGCAAAGGTTGTGGAGGGAGTGGAATTTATTGAGTCAGAAGCAGACTTGTTGAAATCATTTGGCATACGGGATGAAACCTGTTCTTCTCAGATCTTTTCACTTATATCTGCACACACTGTTATGTGTACAACTGAAATGGACTCCGATGATGATTAGAGCATCAACTTAAAATGTTCTGTTCGCCGATATCTGAGCATACTCCTGTTGACATGTCGAACTAAAATGAACTCCGAAGATTAGAACATCAACATAAATTGTAAATTCTGTCAACTACTATAGATATATCTTGATTTATTCTCTTAAAACACACTATTGATATTTAATTATTTCCGTGTTGTTGCCATGACACTGATCAGTTTGTCTACATTTGTTCTTTTCGCTTATATCTGAGCACAATACTATGTGTAGAACTGAAATGGACTCTGATGATGATCAGAACATCGTCATAAATTGTAAATACTGTGAACTGCTGTAGATATATCTGGATTTACTGTCTTAAAACACACTATTGATATTTAATTATTTCCATGTTGTTGCCATGACACTGATCAGTTTGTCTACATTTGTTCTTTTCGCTTATATCTGAGCACAGTACTATGTGTAGAACTGAAATGAACTCTGATGATGATCAGAACATCATCATAAATTGTAAATACTGTGAACTGCTATAGATATATCTGGATTTACTGTCTTAAAATACATTATTGACATTTAATTATTTCTGTGTTGTTGCCATGACACTGATCAGTTTGTCTACATTTCACTTATCACACATATCTGAGCACAATACTATGTGTAGAATTGAAACGAACTCTAAAGATGATCAGAACATCATTATAAATTGTAAATACTGTGAACTGCTGTAGATATTCCTTGATTTACTCTTAAAATACACTATTGATATTTAATTATTTCTGTTGTTACAATGACACTGATCAGTTTGTCTACATTTGTTCTTATCATGCATATATGATTATCTCAGCACAATACTAGATGTAAAACTGAAATGAACTCTGATGATGATCAGAACATCACCATAAATTGTAAATACTGTGAACTTTGATTTACTCTATTAAAATACACTATTGATATTTAATTATGTTGTTACCGTGACATTGATCTTTTTTTTTTTACATTTTGTTCTTTTCGCTTATATCTGAGCACAATACTATATGTAGAACTGATGATCTCTGATGATGATTAGAACATCATCATAAATACTGTGAACATTGATTTACTCTCCTAAAGAACACTATTGATTAACTAGGCCCTCAGTGATCTTCATTTAAGTGTATGTCTAAGTTGATAACTCTTCCAAGTGTTTGGCTAGCCACTGATGATAGTCCACAATGTTTAAATACCTTAGAGGAGACCTTTTAATGTCAGGGAAGCTGTCATGAAATCTTGCTGGCATATAATTGAAAGGACTCAATCGCAATAGGTCAGACACCATTTCTTTCTCATCTTTAAGTGAGTCACGTGTTGTATGTTGCACAGATGTCTTGTGGATCCCTACAGAACAGTCAAATTCTTCTACAATCTGATGGATGCCAGTGGTTGCTTTGCAGACCTTGCTTATAGAGTTCAGGGTTTTGTTTGGTCCCTGCCTCTGAACAATGCTTTTACTGCAACGGTTAGAAATTTCTTGGGCCAGGTCGTCTTCAATATTCCTTCCAGCACCACCCCTCCAATTGACAAAAAAATCCCCATTTGAACTGTTCAGCCAGGCGTGGAGTTAATAGGCACTCAATTTGGGCTATACTCACAAACATTTCAATGGCATATTTGCTGTAAGCCCCCATTGACTTGAAAACTGACAGCAAGAGTTTTTGGTTGATGAGATTTCTGCTGCCATCCCCCTCTGCTGCAGTGTCCTTCATTTGCATGACAAGAATAGCCAGGAAAATAAAACAAAGGGCATAATTCTTCACACAGTCATCATCATTGCAGCAGTCATTGACATCTACTTTCTGTAAAAGGAACTTGTCAATGAACTTGCCAAAAGCATCATCAAAGTATTTCTTCTTGTTTTCTAAGGTCTCACGCGCAATGTTTTCTGGGAATTTATGTAATGAGGGCCTTTCCTCAAGGTCTGACATCCCAAAAAAGTTCAGGGCAGCAGTTACTATATAGGCTTTCCCCACACTGAGGAACAACTCTTCGCTTCCTTCATAGGAGTCAAGAACTTTGGAAGGGGTAGCATTCCTCCTATTGTATTTCTCCCTGAAGTACTTTAAGGTGCCAACTTGATTGACAGACTCTGCTTTGTGAAGAAATGAGTATGAATACTGTAAAAGGGATGCTTTGGTATGCCACATCACTGGTTTAAAGGGCGAGCAATGTCCAAAACGATCAGCTGCTGTGTGCGAACCAGACAGCAAATCTTTGGCACCTGCAAATCTCACACGAGTTAGCTGATCACCTGCAAATGCAATCTTCATATCTCTCATTGGGTCATCATGGGTGTCTTGTTGGTGTGCATTTGTCTGTCCAGGTGCTGCAGGTCCTTCAGGAATTGGTGGATTATCTGTGTGTGGCATTTCATCTAGCAGCCCTGCTTGAACATAGATTTCAGCAATCCACTTTTCATAGGTTCTTAAAATGTTAACACAATCATCATACTTTGCTTCATTTGCATTGATGATTGGCAGGCTTACTATGATGGACTTCTCTGACATTTGTTGGCTGTACTCATGAGAAATGTGCTCGGGGATAACAGCTTTCAAGAACTTAAATTTGGGAAAGAACTCAAGAACAATTCGCCCAACAATGATTTTGGCACATTTTACATACCTTTTCCATTCTGGTACATTTAAAGAAAAATTATGTCGAGGGAAATCTCTAATGTTGCCTTTGGGGCTGTCATTGGGCAAGTGATTGAAGTCAATTCTGTTTTCAATCAGGTTACTGGCAAACAAGTGCAGATCATCATTCTGGATTTCCTTTCTCATGTGACCCTTCAAAATTTTCAGGTCCCAGTTGTCACCAGTGCCTCGGAACACACTTCCTTTCTTTACTTGCTGCACCACTATATCCGAAAAGTGACCTCCTAAGAGCTTTAGCAGGGTATCCCTTCTCCCAGTCGACAGGCACACGCCAAGTTTATTCAGTCGTTCTTGAAGCTATTACAAGGGGAGCAGAAATAAAAGTGTCAAACTCAGCATACATGCAATACTGATCTCTTATTTTCAATTCATTGCAAAGATCACTTATTATTATATGGACATGAGTGTTCTACTGGAAATGTAATAAACATAAAATCCATACGAAACTAAATCCAGGACCCAAGTGGCATATTGGCCATATCCCCGCTAGTGAGGATATTTATGACTTTCATGGTTGTGCTTACAAACAGTTAGTTGTCTATACATGAAAAGACAACTGATTACATGGTGTGTCAAAACAATATTTTTCTCACTCGCTGCACTCGTTTGTAGAATCTTGCTTTACCACCCAAAAATAAAATTCATATCTTCACGCCGCTGTGTAAATATCCTATACATTACATGCTTTTTAATTAATTCTTCAAATACAATCTCAATCACAGCCTAATTAATGACTCACTGTTGACACCAAACTACCAAACAATAACAAACGTTCTGTCAAGCTTTGTATAAGAAAAGAGGATCAACCATAGATTGTATTCAATGTATGAATTGATACCACTCACGCAGTGGGAGTAAGGGACATAATAAAGGAAAGCAATGAATTTTTTATACCTCATCAACTTATAAATTATATTACTGACCTTTTTGGTACATCCACCTTCAATGATGAGAACTGTATTCACACGTTTCACCAGGTTGAGTTCATGCCACCTCTCGTTCATAAGGATCGAGTACAAAAAACTGTACTTTACTTGAAGCTCAAGCTTTGTTTCTGCGACGGAGTTCTCCTTGCCAGACACTGCGTTCATGAGCTCAACAAAGAAAGGGAGGTTCGTCTTCAATTCAAGCCAAACTTTGCTGAAATCAAAGTCTTTCATGCTGTCATAATCATTTCCATATAAAATGGAACCTTGAGAACGCTTGCACAACTCTGCACACGATGTTTTCAACTCCTCACTAACGATTTTCTTCAACTCTTTCACAACACTTGGACAGTGATCTTTCAAGATAGCCGCCAGTACAATTGCATCCTTGTGGCTGACAGCTTGTACAATCATTTTCTGCTGTCTTTCAGTCAATAACGACTGCCCTTCGAATAATGATGTACAGTCATTATCTCCTGTTGATTTAGGCCTTAGAACAGTTGCAGCTTGCTGAGTTGGAAATGAAGGCTGCTCTACCGAACTTAATGTCGTTCGCCTCGACAGCTGATCCAAGGAAGTGATTGTGCAATCATGTCCTTTTGATTTAGACATTGGCACCGCGGTCACGCCGGTAGCATCTTGCGGTGTTGAGAAAGACGACTGTTCTGCAGACGTCGAAGTATTTCTTCTCGGCTGATCCGTAGAAGAGGCTGAGCAGTTATCTCCGGTTGATTTAGGCATTAAAATTGTCGCAGCTTGTGGAGTTGAGAAGGAGAGCTGCTTTCTTGTTGGTGTGATTGGCTTCGACGGCTCATCCACGTGCACAGAGCTTTCGGATGGCATATTCGATGATAAACGCTTCGACGGCTGAAGCGAAGAAGGTGACAGCTGAACGCATCGCTTTACAGCATATTCTGAGCTTTGATCCAACGGTGTATTCTCTATGGATTGGGCTCTCTGAATAAACTGTTCCATCTTGTTCACGAACGAAACACAACCCCTACATAAAACCTTTGACCTCATATCGTCTTCCGAAATTTTTATGCCACACGTTTTATGGACTTTGGCGCACAGATCTTTTGATGAACCAGCTTTGCTGAATATTCGAAGCATATAGCGACTCTCATGAGAATCACCACAGAGTCTGCAAACTGGATTGCGAGGAGAAATCTTCGTCGGAGTGGACATACTTTCCGCCATTTTTATTTCGGCATAATGCATAAATTATCTTTATTTGGCCAAATTTTGCATTAATTATTTAAAACAATCAACCAATCAATATGAAGGATTCACCGGCCGATCCCAGGGCCTTTTCCCGCCCCACCCCCAAGCCAGGGAAAAGACCCTGGGAACGAGGTTGGGGGCTAATAAGTATGATTTCAACTTTTCTACTCCCCAGCTTTTAAAGTTATCTTAGTCATTTTCTGCGTCTTCACAAACATTAGTAATGCTATCTTGCAAATTATGCCCCCTTTTCGACCCATAGTCCTTTGTGAAATAGATTTATTCAGTATGGCATTCAATATCCGTAAAATGGGCTATGGCTTAGTTTAATTTGTAAATTTGTACATGTACAATTGTGAAATAGTATTTGGAAGCTTCCAAAGGAGCGAAATTGTGTAAAGATTAATATTATATTGTTTCATATTTTGTACAAATGCAAGTGTAGTATTTTATCATTAATAAAAATATTGTGGCATAATTAGGATTTTATACTTTGATATGTTTTTTTGAGTGAATGTGGGTTGAAATGTAATGCAACAACTTTATGACATCAGACCACTGTCCATGCAAACATGTTGTGTCTTTCTTTGTTGCCGAGGCAAGATAACGGCGCAAATTTTAACGTAACTGATTCATTATTGCTCAATTTGATAGCAGTCTGTTTTTTTTTTTTTTGCTCTCTGATCTGTCGCAAATTACAGCTCTGTGTCTCATCTCTACAGTGTCTGGTTATGTCTGTGGACAATATTTTATTCCAGCTGAACGAAAAAGTAAAAATGGCTAAAATTGGATGTGACAAATATTAAAATGAAAGCACAGCTGTTTCAGGCCTGAAAATGAGTGGTTATGTTCCTTTTGCCCATCAAATCAAACAAGACCAACCAAACCCATGAAAAACTTAAGGTATGACTTGAAAAATTGAAAACAAAATTAATGTTTGATTCTCTGACATTTTTGTGGCAAAGTTGAATTACAAGTTTCCCCTTTGTTGGTATGATTCATTATTCATGTACGTTCCTTGTTATTCTATGCTGTAAATAACTGAGAGGATTTTTACCATTTCCAAGAAATGTATAAGAATTAAGGTCTGGCTAGGCAGACACGAATACCTACGAATTGAAATAACCAAACCTTCAAGTAAATTTGGATTGGGAGATAAACGTTGTACTGTGGGCCTAAATTTGGGACAGAGACCCCCCTAGAATTTTCAGATAGTGAAATACGCTTGTCTATTTGCTATTCTCTTACATATTTATTGAACCTTGCTATTCTCTTTATTGTTGAAATCATGCATTACTACATTTCATGTTGGCTAAGCAAAAGAGGGATTACTCATAGTGTAAAGAGTTCTATTCTATGTGACTCAAGTAAAGTCTACATATAAGGTTTTAATTGACTACCAAACAGATTCTACCTGGGAGTAGTCCAGGTTCTCACCTCCCCTTAATGGAGGAAGACTGGGCCCACTGTTTTACGCCTTTGCCAGCGCTTCTCCTTTGGACCACCTTTGAATCTGCACTACTGTTTATCTACTGTTTATGGCACCACTTATATGGTCTTATTACATTTCATACATAACGACAGCAAGACTTCTACAAGTACTTGTCTAGTAATTTGTGTTACAACCACTCAGCTAATTATAAGTTGATCAGACATTAAAAGCATCTCAAACCAGTCTTTGAGCAAGACTTAATGAACAAAGGCTAGAACCAAGAAAGCAAATGTCATGCATATTCCTAGCATGACTTGGTTGATGCTGTGTGATGATCCTGAGTTGCAGTTGTTTCCAGTGCAGCAGCTGTCTATTTCGGTGGTACCCCATGAGAAGGGGGACGTGGGGCATTTGGGCAAATCTTGTGAACTGGCTCCACAGCTCGACAAATTTGGGGCGTTACATCTCTTGTAGTAGATAGTTTCAGTGGTACTGCCCTGAGTGCATGTCCGAGTACCTGTGACACATTGTGATGTTCCTAATGGGCATGTTATTGACTTCATCTTTGACTTGCAGTCTCTGGCGGAATCTTCGCTGGTGCAATGGTAGCAGCTCAGAGAATCTACGTAGGAAATGACAAAACATTAATTCTATTCAGACAGGGCTTTTCATCTTCTACCATGGGGGCAGAAAGGAGAAACTGTCTCCTTCTCAGTAGCTGTTCAAGAATAAATTTTATGGACATGGAGTAGAGTATGTATGAGGTAGGTTTGAGGTTTGACACATGAATTTATGACATCATGACAAATGGTGTCCCAATAGCCACCATCTTGGGTCCACTTTCTTGATATAATGTCAGAAAACCATCTAGAACTACCCAAAAATAATAAAAATCAATAAAACAATGCCTAAAATGAAAAAGATAATTGCATTAATACAACAATGTTAAAAGCGAAAAACCAATGCATCAGAAAAGTATTAAAAAAAAAAATAAAAAAAAAAAATAAAAAAGAAACACAAAACAATACAAGCCAAACTTGAAAACGACATGTCTGTCAAAACACGGTTGCCATGGACCATAAGGACATGTCACACCAAATTCTTTTAAAGACCCAAAGTTTAGCAGCTTTTACTAAAACCTTACAAAAATTACGAATTCTTAAGTCCTGGCTTTTTGAGAAGAAGAAGAAGAATAACTTTATTTAACGAGGGTAAAAACACGCGTAAACAGCTAGCACTGACAAACTAGTGGCCCTCGTAAGGAGTTCTTTGAGGAGTTCTGAATTTACCAAAAAGAAATTCCTTCATTTCTAGCCTCCTCAGGTTAAGAATTTTAAGAAACCTGAAAGTGAAAAAATTCTAGCTAAAAACATTGCCGAACCTCCGCCACGACGCTTATTAATCTTCTCGACGTTTTAATGTGGCACTTGTTTGAGGGCGCTGCTTATTTTATCAAAATGCAAAAACGCATTGAAAATGTTTTTGACGTAAACGTATCTAGTTATGAACTCGTAACAACAGTGGTTGATTTTATGAATTCGTTTATTGATCGATCGAAAACATATCCGCTCAAACTTCACACGTGTCGTAAAATATATACAAGTGATTTGATCATGATATAAGAACCGGAAAATCAAGTTGAAATCAAGTACGACCTGTACAAACAAAACCAAAACTTCGTGAGTAAATGTTACATAATTGTTACGCGTGACTGTTCGTGACATATCTCTTTCCTGTTCAGAATAGATATCGATATCAACAACAACCAAACTCAGCTTAATACCTATATGTGACTTTTCTTTCCGCATTTAAACATTTAACCCCTGCGAGCTATACTTAGGGTGCGTTTTTTAAGAAAATCCAAGATTGGATTCTTAAATCCGAAAGAAACCGAAAACGGATTTTGCGTTTCTTTACTAAACAGATCAATCCAAGATCTCTGGGATCATGGTCCGTCAAAGGAAACGCAGAATCCACTCCCAGTGTGGATCCAATACAGTATTGGATTTTCTTAAAGAAACGCACCCTTACAAATTCAGCTTTCACACAAGAACTATACCTGATATGAGGGGAACTTCACTTCCTGCTAAAGAGTAAAGTGAAAGACTAGACTAGCCGATCGATTGTTGAGGGGTTTAGGGCCAGACTCTTTTTATCCCAATAGCGATTTGGTTACATTTATTTCTTATTTTGTTTTACTTTTATATCTGCGGTGATGGGCTAATCCCTTTGAGCTTTGCCCATTTATACGAGTTTCAGGGGTGAGCGTTTTTTCCAGAAAACACGCTAAATTTTAATAGAGAAGAATCAGGGCAGTCCATCAGTAGAGAGCTGAAACCCCCGCTCTCGCTTAGCGTGCAGTCTCTCGCACGTCTTTATCGACTCTCGTCAACACTCGGTTACTCTCATAAAGACCATTCAAATTTTTCCTGATTGTCGACACGTTCTCGCTCTTACATTTCGTGACTTTCTTCAAGTCGCGTGTACTCGGTATTCGGCCACCCTCAATGATACTGATCGATGGAAGTTTCGGCGGTAGCTTACTTTCGTTTGTCTCCAACGCTTAGTCGAGCTACGAGATGACCTCGGTTGAATCTGAGCGAGAATGAAAGATTTGGGTGTAAACCATAACAGATGTTTCGACATGGTAGGAGATCTAACCTAGGTGCACGAAACTAACACCCCTGCTTACCTCCTCGAGCAATGAAGAGAGCCACAACAATTATGGCAACGTGGAAATAACTGCGAGCCATATTCACTGCTTCCGCTAAACAATTGCACACAAGGGTGGTTCGCGAATTTAGTTATGTAGATATTTGAGGTGGATATTAGAGGACACCCCATATAAGGTAAGGGTGGGCTGCACTATCATTCATCAGTCATTAGCGTGATACATATCGGCTGACGTGACACAAGTGACAGTCAGCCCGGAGAGAGGTATGATGACAGACACCTTTATTGATTCATGTTTTTCTTTCAAATGCGAAGGAGTCTGTCTTTCTCTCAGGCAGTGTGACTCTCGCTGCCTTGTAGCAGAAGAAGCAGTCCTATAGTCTCACAGGTAAAAGCATCATTGAGATTCCTTCAAACGTAGATCAACGTACGTCAATCAGACAATGAATTAGTCAGTCAGTTAGCTTGTTATTCAGTGAGGGTCTCCCAGGGGGGGGGGGGGGAGGGTGTCTTTGTTCCCTTGTTCCCTTCCAAAATTGCCCTATGTTCCCATGTTCCCACACATTTTCGTTATTTGTTCCTCTTTGTAATTTTTCGAATTTTGTTCCCCTGTTCCCAAAAAATGGCTAATGTTCCCTTCGATATTTTGCCAATGTTCCCTTGTTCTCCAAAACCCCTGGGAGACCCTCTTCAGTCTGTCAGTCTCAAACAATCGTCTCTACACGTAGTGCCTATAATAACAATAAATTACAGGAAGCTCTCTCACCGACTGTCCTGTTCTCTGTAAAACAGGGAACTTTTCTGTATCACGCTAACTGACTGATAAATGATTTAGAGCTTAATAAAAGCACGTGTGATTCCCTGACAGTTGAAACAAGTCCAGTTCAGTTCTTTCATTATGATCCGCATCAGGATTTATCATGCAAGGTCCTGACACGGATCATGGTGTATCATTTACAATGATCACCGTTATCTTGGATCGTAAACAACTGATACATTAGAGATAATTCATATAAAAGCTAAGCCAATAATTCCACTCTCCTCCTCTCCCTCCTGCATCAACAATAGACAACGGGACTGACATAGCTATTTTCGAATTTAGCAGCCTTTTCCTGTTGTTACTCCGCCCGAAGGGTTGTACCTTTCGGGTGGCTAAAACGTTCAACAACTGTGGGCCGATCAATCTTCGTAAACACCGAGAATATATTTAAAAGAATAAAGCCAGATAATGCTTGTTGAACTAAAATAATTTGTGCTACACCGGAGCAGAGTAACGTCTTGTCTTTGTATGAATGAGCGCCATTCGAAAGAAATAAGAGATAATTTTGGTTCCCGTCTTATTGTATATTTCGATATATTATTTCCGGGATTATTTCCGATTGCTTCGGACTTAACAAGTCAGTTGACGTTTTAGTTCAGCACTTTTGAACAGCTTTTGCTTTCGGAGTACTGTTTATTTGGGATTTGCTACCAAGCAGGAAATCTTTCATTTGGAATCATGGTGTACCATTTACCACTGATAATCAAGAGGAAATTAGGGCGACTTTCAGAGCTTCTTGTTATATTCCCAGTGTAAATAACGATGTGCAAAGCCTAACTTCACCGTTTTTGTTTTTTC
>NW_028301553.1:4362500-4437500 GCF_042242905.1 Orbicella faveolata
GTGGTCATGTGACTGTAACATCAACATCAGGCAAGATTCTTCACAGCTTGTCTGGCTTGTCACACCCCATACCAAGGTTGATACTATCTGCTGTGAAGGGCCATCTTGAAGGCTACAGTGATGGTGGTTTGAGAACAGCACTTCTCTTACTAAGGTGCCTATTAACCTACATGTAATTGCATTTCATCTATCAACACATACAACACATTGCATCCATCCATGAAGCGTAACAAATTAAGCACACAGTTTTACTTTTCAAACGTTTCAACAACATGCACCATGACTGGTACAAAGGAATTTTAAAAGAAAGATTTGTCGCGTAAGATTTTCAATTTAAATTTATCGATGACATAATTTTTTACAATATCAATTATTAAATTCTTGAATTTATGAATTTACTTCCATTTTCAACAATGTAATATTGTTATATTTTTTATTGTAAAAAAAATCATTTTAATTTTATGTACTTACATTTTAGCTAGGTTGTATTTTCTTTGTTTACTTGTTTATCAATTAATTTATATTTATGTTACTTACTTTAAGAGTGGGCTTCCTGCGAGGTAGGTTTATGGCTAAGCGCAGTTGGTACTATAAATATAGAATTGTCTTTAACCTACATTGAAAGTTTTGTCTGTTATGTAACACATGCAAAAATGTTAAATTATATTTCTCTTTCAAAGATGAAACTAGTAAGATGAAAGCCCCATATTTGGTACAGAACATGTAAAAAAAATGTAATGTAGTCGGAATGATTGCCACAACAACTTGCTCACACCTTGGGTTTAACACCTTAAAAAAAGGTGGAAAGAAACGCTTTGAAAGTAGAGAGTTGTATGAGACCTCATATAATCTTGCAATAATTATAGTCAGGGACCAAATCTTCTAGTTTATCTTTTTTTGTAGAATACTGTTACTGGTAATTGTAGAGGTGTGCATAGATTTATTGATCCTTATTGTTTCTCTGTTATAGTCTGATATAGTCATCCCTTGATCTGCCTGTCCCAAGAGCCCTCATCACTCAGATCAGTCAACATTCACTGCAAGTCATTACCAGTCACCTACAGTCATGTCGATGGAAAATGAACATTGATATTGGTAACATGAAGACCATGCTGTCCATTGTAAACAGCATAATTGGAACAAAGCCTGTTTGTCGTCTTAGTGAATCTGACGAACAGTATTTAAGTGTGCTCGTCATCAAGGTACAGGATTTAATATTTTTTGTGTGTTTATCTAGCGGTGGATACATGTTCAAGGTGCCAATGCACTCACTTAAGTACAAGTTTTTATTAATACCTCAAACATGACTTACACAAGCTAAAGAGATATAACTACCCAGGCCAGTGCTTCAATCATTGAATGTTTGTTAACATGCTATATGGTGGCTTTACTAATAGACTCAAACTTAGAAAGACACATGTTTGATGTGAAATTTGACTCTGATCAGGGATGGTAATAAGAGGACGTAAGTGGTGTTAACTTGTGAGAATCGTTACAAGCTTATTGCATGCAAATTATAAAGAAAATCTAATGACTTTATTTTCTACAAATAAACAAAACCGATTTTAAAGGCCTGTTTATATTTATTCATGTTGCCATGGCAACGGCACATTCGTCAGCTTAACCATCAAAGAACCAAAGTTTGTGTTGTAAACTTGCTTGCTGCCATTTTTGGCGACCGAGGGATCAAGGGTTTTAGAGAAAAAGGTGAATGAAACAAAGGTATCAAAAACTGTGTTCAGCCACCTTAAAGTGCACCTAACCCCAAAATATTTTTTCGCTAAAATGAATCCACTTACTGTTAAAACTAATTCGGCGAAAAAATTTTTGAATTTGGTTGAATCCTCAATTTGCTATGGCCCGCCGAAAACGCGAAAATCGCCCTAAATCGGCGCCATTTTGTTTCACGACCGAGTTCTGGGGGGAATGGGTCCAGCGGCAGTTGTGACGTCTACCCAGGAACGAAACGTGTTTCGCCGCTAGTCATTTCACTGTAGTGGCTGTGTTGCTCGTGAAGAATTTGCAGCTAAAATGCCTACGAGGTGTGTTGCAGGCGGTTGCAGCAACACCCCAGACTTGGAAAATGGAATAGCGCTTCACTGTATTCCATATTTTGGTGACGATCGGCCACAAGCGAAAAAAAGACGAAAAAAGTGGGTGGACTTGGTAAAGCAAGAGAGAGCGAAGTGGGAGCCTTCGAAGAACTCGGCCATCTGTTCAGTGCACTTCAAGCCAGAAGATTTCCACCTCAGGTATGAAGTTTATATCAGAGTCATCTGAATAAAAACTCATCTCTGACTCTGAGGAGGAAGACATCTTGATCTTCTAGCGAAAATTTGGGCGTTTTAGAGCTAAAATATGCAAAAGCGAGTATTCTACACTACGACGTCCAAAGAAAGCAAAGAGAAATGACTGAGGGCTGTTCTATTCGGTAGCTGGGTAGACGTCACAACCTTGCTCGACCCAGACTCCCTAAAACGCGGTCGTGAAACATCTCGAGCACGACTTTGGCGGGCCATAGAAAATTGAGGATTCAACCAAATTCAAAAATGTTTTCGCGGAATTAGTTTAAACAGTAAGTGGATTCGTTTTAGCGAAAAAAAAATTTGGGGGTTAGGTGCACTTTAAGCCTCGCGGAGCCAAGTTAGAATTTTAATATATCAAAATTGGCCTATTAACAACAAACATAGCATAGTCGGATCAAAATTCCTTTCAGGTGCGTGTTTTTCACAATTCAAAGCACATAATCTTAACGTGGGATGCATTTCTTTTGTTCAAAGCATAATTCTCGTGGCTGTAATGAATTTTAATGTGGGTATATATAAAGAAGTGTAGAATGACACACCCATTTTAGCGTCGGTTGCCGTTGCATTGAAGGCAAGGGCGAAGACATCTTAGTCGCTGTGCTCCCCTCAGGCAAGTCCAGGTTTTCTATATTTATCGCCGTTGAATTGAAGGCAAGGGCGAAGACACCTTAGTCGATGTGCTTCCTTCAGGTAAGTCCACATTTTCTCTAGCTAGTTACGCGTCCTAGCTGTTTCCCTCGTCTTTCAATTTGATCATTTAATGGTATAATAAAACTTTCCTCAATGCTGTGAAAGCTTCGAAGTGCATGTGTTTTTCCTTGACACCGAAGACTGTATTTAGGCGAAGTTGAAAAACCGAATAGCAAACATTTCTCTTGTGAGTAACTGAATGGATTATTTTTAATAAAATGTTTGTTTACAGCTTGATAATCTGCTTGGTTTGCCGTTTGACTTTGTCATTCGCAATTTGTTTCGTCACCTCGGAGCGCTACCATGTACACTCTTTTTAACTGTTTTACAAACAGAAAATTCCAACCGCCTTTGCCTTTGTTCTGATACGAAGAGAACAGTTATGTAGTTATATCAGAACCTATAACTAATCTTCAGTTCGTTCCCACTGCAGTGCACTACTTTGTTGGTAGTCGTTTAAAAGTGTTATTCCTCATTTTGAGGGAGTTTTGTTACGTGCAAGGCCGATAGACGTCCGTTAACTGATACTAATACTCAATCAAGTCAGTTTTGCTTGAGTTAACACGCGAAAAACTTAACCATGACTTTCCTGTTTGTTCACAAGAATTGACCACAGGCAGCAAAGTTGTATCCAAAGGAATTGAATTGGAGTGACAGGCGTCATTCTCCAATTCAAATCAAGTGTAGCACGACCAGCTATGGACTCCTGGCAAGTTTCATGTTGACGACAACTCCGTTGAAGTTCAGATAAGTGAATCACAGTTGTCGCTAGATTTTATTTAATATAATCCTTTGAAGTTTTGCAGCTAAGTCCAGTTTAGGGGCATTCAGACGTAACATTAGAACCGGTTTGCAATTTAATAAAGAATGTGATCGATTTCAAAATGAGTGCATGTCGCTGGTAATTTTGTATGCCTTGGTGCTGAATGTTTCGTAATTTTAATGGACGAGTCTCGTGTTTGGACGTATTTTTGCTTAAAATTAACCCACAGACAAAAGTGACACGTATTATTTATTTCGTACTATTAAGTTAAAACATTTTTCATTTATCTTACAAATACAGGAAATCGAGTACCGAGTCTAAGATCTTACGATTTGGTGGCACTAAAGTTTTACTGTTTTTTTTTTGTTTGTTTGTTTTATTTTTTTTTTTTTTTGCTTTTTTTTTTTACATAATCCATTCGTAGAATACTTCAGTTTATCGTCCTGCGATCGTGTTTTTCTGTTTAAAAAAAGAATTTTTTGAAATCCATAGCAAGAATCTAAGAACTTCTAACTTATTGACTACACTGGCAAATTCGTTTATTAATTCTAAAAAAAAAAAAATTATCTGAGCTGAAGCTAACTGACGAGCCTATAGGCGTAGTTCAATGAGGAAAATGAGCAAAAAATAGCAAAATTCTCAGCGCAGGAAAAGATTTGCAAGCTCGTTAGGCTAGCTATATTGTTATTTGTTCGCCAACATGAGAACAATTGGCTTTTGAAACAAAGAGCTGTTTGGTTGTACAAAAATTGAATTCAAAACAATTGACGTCAATGTCTGCAAGCAGTGAATATTGCTCTTTATCTCTGATCCGTTGACAGAAAAACTTATTGCCAGAATGTTGTCATGGAAATCAAACGCAGATGAATCCGATGGATTGACCACACACTTCCCAAGGTTGCCTAGAGGCGGACACCAACTGGCAACAGCGAACCTGGTTGGCCAAAAACCACCTGGCGCCTGCCATGAGCTCAATGAGGAACAACATATCGTACAAAATAGAGATGTAGATGGATTGTGGCTGCCTTGTGTCCCACAGAGAACGAAGATGATTAATTAAAAAAGTAAGTAAATCTCGTTATCAACCCTACAGCAAGTCTTTTATCGTAAATGGCGGCTGTCCTTCATTATCAACTCATTCTTACGCTACCAAGTTGAATAGAAATACATGAAAGATGAAGAGTTGTTCCAAATCGATTGTCTTAATTTGTGACGGCCATTTATTATGGTTCAACTTTCTGACCACAACATGCGAACAAGTGTTTGGAGTGAGCAAGTTATCTGTCCATGAAATAATCATAAGCAAACCTAGGTCGTAAGCTGCTCCAGTTTGAGTGAAGTAAGACAGTGTCGAATTTAGGTATGTTCCGCTTTAAGCTTAGATATATATCGCTGACCAAGTTGTGTTCCGACGGATGCTTCTGTTACATGAGCTATACATTACCCCACTTTAAATTTCACATATGTTGAAGATTGACAGCTTTTCCATTACACAGCAAAAAACTAGCTGGATATATTTAGATATAGCAGAGCTTCAGGACTTCATAGTTTCCTAGCTCCCCTTGCCACTCGCTTGCGAGGAATTTGTCAGTCTATCGCGACCGAAAGGTAAAACAAAATTTGCTAGTTTGAGTTTCGCCTGAATTGTAAGCAACGCTTGATGTTTCATCAAGGCCCAGTAACTTTACCTCCGTAGATACTGCTCAGTTTTATTCGTGTAAAATCCAGTAAATTCTCTGTTGTCGATGAACGAGAGCGCTCGCCGATGCGTGTTTTGTACAGTCAGTAAACATGACAAATTGTACTTCCGCCGCACTTTCGTGTGAAAGCGTACATCGAACTCGAACAATAACTCTGTAGTTTTGAAATATGTTTAAGATTGATAAGTGTTTGAGAACATATTAAAAGCTAAGCTGAAAATTTGCGAATAAGGCAGAAATAATCAGCAAAGTACGAGATGTACGATGACGCTTTCTTTGATAAACTTCGAATAACGATTTCGATTTTGTTGATCGACTTATCAAAACTCCTTGTCTATTTTCATTTTCGCAGTGTAAAACTTCTCTATGCTTATGTTGAAGAAACACACATGATGTTAGTAGCCTTTTTTGCGTTCGTGAAATTTGTTGCAGCATCTCGGCACAAAAGATAACGAAAGAAATCTTTGTCAAGATTTGTTGGCAATTGAAAACACCGACTCGGACTTGAAAGTGCACGAGCTGCACTATGCAAATGAGCTAATTGTACGCGTCAGACTTTCCTTTCAAAAACTTTTGCAAACACACCAAACAATAAGAAACCATCAAAACACGTTTTGGTTATGATTCACCATTGTCTGAGAAACTCACAAATTAACTCGATACCAGAGTAGAGAGTTTCTTGCTATATCCTTAAGTCAGAACAAACGAAAAAACATACGCGTAAGCTTTCAACTAGCGCGAGCAGATCTTATTATCCATTCTCAGCGGGAGATTGAAGTCTTGTTTTCGACCCTGAAAAGCCCACCTTTTCCGTTAGCTCAGAGCGTAAAACTACATATAAGCGCCCTGGTTCGTATTCCCTGCCTTATTCCCTACCTACGCTGTGAAAAATACGCAAGATAATCCCCAAAGGTCTTTCAACTCCCACCATTTGATCACGCAACGTGACAACATCCACGCAAGAGCCCTCGACATGTGCGTGGATCCGCGCGGATATATGACGTCAGGATGGCGCAATTTGCTCTAAAAATAGAAAAATTGTCCCATATCATAGGTGCGCGCGGATCCCAAGACTTACGGTCTCCGTCCCCGATTATGGCTCCTGCTCAAAATTTAACAAAGAATGTAAATGCTCATTAGGGCGTTTGCCACCCAGAAATTTGGCGGTTTTTTAAGGCCAATTTCTCCTGGAATATTACAGCCAAAGAGCCAAAAGTTTCACCAATTACTAAGTTTCACAAGCTCTTTAAATTGTTGTAGTCAATTCGTGTCTAGCGTGATACCTTCTCCGTGCATAGTAGTATGTCAATGAGGAAAAATGTAAAAAATGACCTCGGCAAAGATTCGCCAATATGGCAGCCGGAAAATAGTGTGACAATCTGGATCTTCTTGGTTATCTAGGCCATTGATTGACTATTCTGCACAAACCAACATATTAACACTTAACTGCTACTTTTATTTCACGAAGGGCTAAAAATCATGAGATAAGTATATATTTTTCGACAAACGCGATGTTCCGCACTGCCATAACTCTAAAATTCAAAATGCACTTGTTACCAAACGAAGGACACCATTGCGCTGAAATGCTGTCAAGATGTATAATTTTCGCACCTCTTGTGCCTGATGAGGATAGAAACTCTGGTGGTTCTTTACGTTTGGATTTAAACGCTTGATGACGTCACATGAAAACGTTCCACTGAATTGAGCATAGAATAATTAAAGTTGCCTTATTCAGATCTAATCATTAATTAGTTCTACAATAATAATTAAGACAAAATCCGAGAGGAAATCGAGCAATTTCAGTTTTTATTGGACAAAAAGCTCCATCCAGAGTAATTCTAAGTATCTTGCAGTCCTTTCTGCATTTTCTAAAAGGTTACGATATAAATAGTTGCTTGAAATAACACCGAAAACCATTTCCCATGGAAATGTGGGAAAATAAGTTTCAAAGTTTAGAGAAATTGTGCAAGCAAAGGTAAACCTTCATCATCAGTTTCATTTCACCAGTAATTTCAAGTATTTCATATGAACTTCAAAATCTGTTTCAGTCGACATTTGGTGTCGTTAGAAATAATTTCCTTTGAGAAGATGTTTAGAACAGTCGCACAGCCGTTTGCAATACGATGTGAATAATCTCGGTACAAAGTTTTTTTCCACTTGTTACTCAAACGTCTTGTAGATTCCTTCTTAATTGCTCGGAGGAAGATTATTGAATGAACTTGGTGAGCAATTGTAAAAGGAGACCATGAAACAACTTTCATACCGTTACTGGAATTTGTTAACACAGGATTTGGCAATATGACTTCTACCAGTACCAGAGTATACAAGCTTATTGAAGTGCCTTTGCAATTAATTTTCAACTTGTTTTTTTACTTGCATAATGTTTACATTAATGGAGCCCTGAGTAGTTTCTTTTTTCATCACGGCATGCTTATGGAAGCACGTAAGGATACTTTTTTGAATATTTTAACCGACCCACCCCTCCAAAAGAATGAAAAACGGCCAAAATATATAGGGACTTTCAGAATATATTTAGGTAATTTCAGAATATATTTGCACATTGACCATTCAAAATCTGTGCAATGTCTTCTTTGGGGGGTTAAATCTTTCACGGACTCGTAGATAGATCAGAAAGAGAAAATGTTTTTCAAAAAAAATTGCTATGAATTAATTTAGGTCTATGGGTTAAATTTCACGGAGAAAACGTTTTTTCGCAATTTGCGATGAGTTCTCTTTCATCAAATTTTCTCTCATCAAATGTTCGTGATACAATGTTAACCGAAAACTGAAGTTTATTTAAAAATTTAATAAAGCAAAATTGTACTTATTAGAGTGTTTCATGTGAAAAAACGTTTTGAATGACATTCCAATGGGGGAAAGGAGCATTGTTGACTGGCCGTATTATCTATTGGACGAAACTTTGTGCTAAAATATTCAGAAAATACAAATTTTAAAGAAGACTCATGAATTATTATAACTGATCATAAAACGTAAATTGAAACTGTGTTAACACAACAATATTAAAGACATGATACAAGGTCAGCTAGACTTCGAACTGGAAATCCTTGAAAAAAACGCGGATGATATAATTAATAAATGGAATTTCTGTCGCTTATTTAAATCGACTTGAAAGATTCTACTTCTTGACTGGTTTTAAACTCACTACTTTGTTTTCAATTTCATTGGAAACTGCATGCGAAAACCTCTGTTTTTTATACATGAAAGAATGAATTTTGAGTTGTGGATAAGAAATGAAATAGTTAGCTTAAGCAACGACGATACCTACGCCAGGGACGACTCCTAGAAAGAAAAATGATATTTCTAATCTCCTAACAATCTGGATATCTGCTCCGTACCCCAATCAGTACTTAAAACTTGCTCAAACTAAATATGTAATGCCAGCGATCCATTCCAAAAAGAAATACAAAAAATTTGCCATCCCGACCTACGTTCTTCAAAATGCACAGAACCTGTTCATGTCGCATTACGGCTACAAAATGCACAAAGACTTAAAACGCACGCGCACAGCCATTGTTCTACTCAATAAACTTTTTGCTTGGTGACGTTTTCGTTGCTGTTTTATGTTTTTTTTTTCTTCATTTGGGATTTTTTATTTCCACAATTACATCAATTACAATCCTTTTTTTAACAATTAATTTACAGAAGAACGAATAAAGTTTGGTTTACAGAAGTTAACAATGACACCATATTGAATTAAGAAAAAAGATTTTGTCAATTCTTATCTTCATACTTATTTAACTTAACGATTTTCCTTAATGATAGCGTTGTCTACTATAATTATTAGTTAAAACTGCTTCCTCAAAGATCTTCTATTATTCTTTAAACAATTTAGTTTTATTCGATTTGAAATGTGTTTTTCAGTTTCATATTTAATTACCTAAATTCTTATGAAGTGGCTCAAGGAAGGTAATGTTTCTCTACATCGACAAGTCCACAAGAGAGATTTTCCTAAAATTACTATCTAATTAAATAGATCCATCTCCTCCTCAAAAGACCCAACAATAACATTGCAATATGTAAGCGAGAGGCTTCTGCAACTCTTGGTTGTGCTCAAAACCTTTTTCATTAACCTCATGCCAAAAAGAATATGAAAAAGAACAACCGAACAAAATATGGGATATTGTTTCCGTTTGCTGATTACAGATGCAGTTGGGATTAGAAACGTATCCTATTTTACACAGGCGGTCATTAGTAAACAGAACAGAATTCAACACTTTGTACCGAAAGGAGCGTAGATACGGTTCATTAGCAGCCCTCACTGGCAGAAGAAATGCCTCTGAAACTTGCTTGTCATCAAGGCTAAATTCTTTCTTTAGCTTGACCCATTTACTTGGTTTTCCAATTTTTGTTTTATAGGAAAACAATAGTCAAAGTCACATTAGCGTTTGCCTTTACTGTGCTACGCAATGTTAGAAGATTGGAAAAAAATAAGCAATCATTATCAACACAATATTAAGATTAATAAATTTCTACGTGACTGAGACTGCCCTTCCGTCCAAAAAATTTTCGTTGCCGTTGCCGTCGTGGTTTGCTTGAGCTCCTTAATGTCCGGAAAGTTAGAACACACGGGTAACTGGGAGCGTAAGGCGGTGTTTCGTAAGACATTTCCGTAAATTCAAATTTATAATCATATTACCTTTGTGGGATAACTGCTTGCAAATGATTTGTTTCTCCGCCTCTTTTAGCGTAATTCCGAGAGTAGTTAACGCAATTTTCCTGTGTTTATTTTTCTTTGGTGACATCAGACAATAAGTGTTTCTGATTTTCCTGAGTGGATAATTTCCAGCTAGAACTGATACGAAAAGTAAGTGTTCCATGAGTGGTGAATTCAATGTTTGGGCGTTAACAGGGTCTGAAGACAGATGTCAGCGAGGCATCAATTCTAAACCAAACCCGGTTGTTCACTGCATCACATGACTAAAAAAATGTATTATGGTTATGTTTGACAAAGGGAAATTGTGACAGGCGAGAGAGTTTACTAAACTGTTTGGCTATGTATATACCAGCCCAAAGGGAAATAAATAGACGGCTTTCTTGTCAATTTCAAATTAAAAACTGACTCTTCGTATATCACTTGCACAAAAAAGTGACTTGACTCAGCTCGAAAGCTCATTTCAAGGGCACCACTTTAAATATTGCAAATGAGCCAACGGATAATAAAGTTATAAAATTGACAGTGGATCAGCAATTAAATCTCTTGACTGAATTAAGACATTGCCAACGAGTCAGGTGATTAGAATAAATAGTAAATCAACTATGACATATTGTCTTGATGTCAAAATTTACAATATTTATTGCCAAATTTTCATCTTTCGCGTACAAAAATCTACGAGAAAGAATGTAGCAACTAAGTATTGAATGTTTCATACTTTTAAGTGGAAAAAATATCAAACGTAAGATTTATTTTGCCAAATCGCTCGCATTGTGGGCTGAAATAGCGCCACAAAACACCAGCAACAGATTGTTTTCAGTCTTGTGTCGTGACGAAAGCTGACTCTATGCATTGTTAAAGAGGAGGCTAGGTAGAAGAAATGTACAATTTACCATCTCTTTGCGGCGTTCTTATTGGAAAAGGTCAGAGAAAAGAATTGGATTTACGTGTTTGAAAACTTTGTTTAAGTTCAATCTTGACACCAAAATTGCAGTACATATTCAAGAAGGGAAATCGATGCCCCCAGAATAACCATTACGTTTGATTTAGGAATTCTGGCTTTATAAATTACCCACAGACAGGTTGTAAGAACTGTTCCTGTGGCATATTGTGTAGATTTCATCTCGATACAGTCGCATTAAAGAGCATTAAATGAAGCGGCTGCAATTTGTGGCAGCTCGACTTAGCATGTTTTTTTAAAAAACTAAATCAGTGACGACTAAGATGTTCAACGACAAAATAGGAAAAAAATTCCAAAGTAATACCAGGAGTGCGAATTTAATTCCTTACATGGTACAGTCACATGAAAAATGATAAGGAAAAACAGTACTTTTGTTTTAAGCGTCCTGTACAAAAAAAGTTAAGGTTGTGAAGTTCTTAACCAGTGATTTGTAGAAGAAAAAGTGAGAAACTTGCTGAACTGTAATTCAGAGGTGGATTGTTTATAAATTCAAGAGAAAGATATCTTTGCCATTTCGGTGCAAACGAAGATGTGATTTTCCAGCATACGCTCCGCTCCAGTTTTCACGTATTGTTCCTAGAAAGCGGTAACAAATTCAAGTTAAAAAGTCGTTCATCACTGAAACGTGTTATGTCGATTATAGAAATGGACTCTATTATTTCTAAGAAATAGTGATCAACAGCTCATTTCTCCTTTCACCAGATGATGAGAATTTCAATTAATTTCAGTTAATTACAATAATATTAATTTCAACAAGATGATGAGAAAAAAGGAAGTCGTCAACTTTGGATCATTGTCTTGCTGGAGCAGTGAATTGGCCATTTCCGAGTTTACCTTGTCCTTCTGTTTGAAAACGAGTTCTCGTGCAAAACCACTTTTGCGATGGAAGGCAAATTTCACTCTCGATTTCTGATTTTTTTCTAATTTCTTTATGTACGATGACAATTAAAAAATAAGATGGTCAATACGCAGACACGTGAGTTAAGTTATAATTATCCATTTCCAACGTTCAATAGTGCTGCCCACTTTGTTGCAAAAGTAAACAAGAAGTAAAGTTATATTATTCCATGATGATGATTAGTTTTCGATTTTCCATTATTTTATTGTAACCAGAAATAATTTGGCAACACTCTGTTAGAAATGCTGCGGGATAGCTGAAGGCATTTTAAAATTATTCAGTACCTTTAAGATTCCTGGAAGGAATATAGCCTAGAGTAATAAAATATTTCTGTTTGTCGTGAACGGATATTAAATTTTCCAGTTAGTACCGATAAAAAGTGGTAACTCCATACATGTTTGGAGCGTTTCTAGCTACGGTCTTGAGAGAGGTGTCGGCAAGGCATCAAATTCCCCAACAAACCCGTTCTCGGTATAAAATGACTTACTATACACGACAAGTTCAGTGAGAAAATAAAAGCACTCTGTTTAACATTTCCGACAGTGGGAAACTGACAAGCGAGATAGTTTACAAATCTGATTTTGCCATCAGTCTCCAAAACGAAATAGAGCTTTTCGTCTACCAATTTTGAGTTTAAAATATGTTTCTTCACACTTCAGTTACACAAATAAACAGTAATTTGAGGCTCACTTAAAGAATGGCTTGATTTAGCTCGAAAGATCATTTCATGGGCACTTTATAAAATAGTAAATGAGTCGAGTCAAATGCTTTGTCTTACGGATAAAAAGGGTTTAAAATTGACAGGGGAAGAGCAACGTGTTCGTCACGTATAAAATAGCGGCAAGGTAGAACTGAATGAACTTTTCAATTCTCAAGAACTAGAAATCAACATACAATTTCTCCTAGCTGTTTTTAAGGTAGCTGAAGTAGATCTACAGTTCTTATTCATTTTAGCAGAACACGTTGTTAACTTGACTTTCTATAGAATGATAATAGAATCCTGGTTAACGGATTTTGTGATAAAGAAGAACCCAAATATTGATGGCATCCTATCAAACCCAAACGATACGAATAGCTTGTGTATATGAAAAGAAATTAAAGAAAGAAAAAACTTGACATAGAGATTTGAAATTTTTGCGCTCATTCTTGTTAAACCAGTACAGTTGGCAAATTAGCATATAACGTCTCAGTGCACGTATTTTCAATTGTCTAGATAGCACTTACACTTGCCTTCTGACTGATCAATAATGATAATTCTTGTCAACAGGATCACAGATATTAGACGGATCCGTTAAGAAAATGGACTGCAGCACTTATCAATATTACATTCAACCACCTTAAAATAGTGTTAAAAAAGGAGGTCAGCAAGTCTTCGAAAAGAGTTAAACATTACTGACTTTTTGAAAGCTATTTCATCAATAAACAAGACTTGCAAGGTAGCTTTCATCAGCATTTTCTTCTCTGAAACAATGAGAATCAAAGTATAATACTTAAGTGAAATTTCGCAAAGCCTTTCCTGGTGTTAAGAAGGTGTAAGGGCTAATTAAAGGACTCACAAAAAAGAGCTCTTGAAACCTTCTACAACATTAGATCATTAAATAACGAAAACAAGATATATAAACAAGCCGCAAACTAAGTTTCCGGCCAAATCTTGTGTCCTTGTCCATTACTTTAAAACTTAAACGGTGTGTTAATAAATAAAGATCTAACCTCCCCCCTCCCCCAATGATCGCAACATGTCAATCCAACATATCATAACATTTTGTGCGTAACATGTTGCACGCGCTTGGCCACCCTCTTGAGACATGTTCAATCATATTACGTGCTGATGGCTAATACTTAACCAAAACACCAAACATGTCGCAACAGGGTAGACAAACGCACACAACATGTTGGGAGGAGGTAGTAGGGAGCAAGATGACTCTTTTTCCCTCCTTGCTCCTCCCCAGAGGAGGTAGTAGGGAGCAAGATGACTCTTTTTCCCTCCTTGCTCCTCCCCAGAGGAGGTAGTAGGGAGCAAGATGACTCTTTTTCCCTCCTTGCTCCTCCCCAGAGGAGGTAGTAGGGAGCAAGATGACTCTTTTTCCCTCCTTGCTCCTCCCCAGAGGAGGTAGTAGGGAGCAAGATGACTCTTTTTCCCTCCTTGCTCCTCCCCAGAGGAGGTAGTAGGGAGCAAGATGACTCTTTTTCCCTCCTTGCTCCTCCCCAGAGGAGGTAGTAGGGAGCAAGATGACTCTTTTTCCCTCCTTGCTCCTCCCCAGAGGAGGTAGTAGGGAGCAAGATGACTCTTTTTCCCTCCTTGCTCCTCCCCAGAGGAGGTAGTAGGGAGCAAGATGACTCTTTTTCCCTCCTTGCTCCTCCCCAGAGGAGGTAGTAGGGAGCAAGATGACTCTTTTTCCCTCCTTGCTCCTCCCCAGAGGAGGTAGTAGGGAGCAAGATGACTCTTTTTCCCTCCTTGCTCCTCCCCAGAGGAGGTAGTAGGGAGCAAGATGACTCTTTTTCCCTCCTTGCTCCTCCCCAGAGGAGGTAGTAGGGAGCAAGATGACTCTTTTTCCCTCCTTGCTCCTCCCCAGAGGAGGTAGTAGGGAGCAAGATGACTCTTTTTCCCTCCTTGCTCCTCCCCAGAGGAGGTAGTAGGGAGCAAGATGACTCTTTTTCCCTCCTTGCTCCTCCCCAGAGGAGGTAGTAGGGAGCAAGATGACTCTTTCCATGGTTAATTTATTCATATATTCAATTTAGGTAATGACTCCAGAAATCGTAATAAACAAGGTGGAAATGCTTTTATTATTGTCCTTTACTTTGCTTGGAAGGAGAATTACTTTGCATTTAAATTTAGTTGAATCCAAGATACAGTTTTTATTCCTTAAGCGGAGCGCATTGCCTCAAGAAAATCGTCAGTGAGAGATATCCCTACACGATATTTCGGGCACAGTGGGTCATCTTTTGTCCTAAATTCCCCACTATCTTACCGGGGAATATTGTTAGAAGAGCATTAATTTCTGTTCCTCAAACCTCCACTCCACTGAATGAAACAATCACGCGTGAGGAATAAATTTCTTTTATAATCCTTTACTTTTTTAGGAAGGAGATTTGGAGGGAAGTATATGTCTTAACCATAATCTCTTAATCTTTCCTTTTAAAGTCAAAAGTGGTTACATTTTCAGTAAAACTTCCTCCCAAAGTAATTTTCTTTAAGATGGTCAAGGTTTAGGAAACGGCTGAAAGACTAGACTGCTTATTTATGCCCATAGTGTCGACACAGTGTAGTTTAGTCTTACCGCTACTTCTTAACCTTTAACCCTCTCAGAGAAAAGTACTTTGGGAGGAAGTCTACCTCATATTACAACCCCTTTTTGAACTTTAAAGGGCGAGTGGAGGATTATGGATGAGAGTTAAACTTCCTCTCCAAATATTCTCTCCAGGAAAGTAAAGGATTATGGACGAGATTTAGTCCTCCTTCGCGATTGTTTCATTCAGGGGAGTGGGGGTTTTGGGGGACAGGAATTAAGACTCTTCGAACAATCTTCCCCTGTAAGATGGTGGGGGATTTTTGGCCGAAGATAAACTACTGTGCACAATGGCTCGTGTAGGGGTATCTCCCGATTTTTTTATTATCTGACGATTTTTTTCTGGCATTGCCCTCTTCTTTGGGAATGAGCAATGTTCATTGGATTAAACTGAATTTAAATGCAAAGTAAAGGACAACGACACAGGTTTAACCGCACTCACCTTTCTGGTTCTGCGGCATGTTTTTTTCTACAGCTATTTTCTAAATAATATTTTATCACAGGAAGGTGTAAGAGCTTATTGGATTCTAGTCTTTAATTTGCTCTTTGCACCTTCCTTACATCAGCTAAGTTTACTTTCGTTATTTGCGAAAATCTCTATCTTTTTATTCTTCCCTCATACAGACTTGATATTATATATATTCACGTCCGCTTCATTTGTTAATCAACTATTCCATCGTAACTTACTATGAGGATCGACAGATTTACGATAAACGGAGTACAGGTGCTTTTCTTAAAGTTTATTTCCAAGTTCAAAGAGAATTTATTTGAAAGTGTTTCTGCATTTGTCTTTTAGCCAGTTGTTCGCTGTGGTGTATCATTGTTCACTTTCTTTACTATTCCTCAGGCTACCTGTTGATCGAATCAAATATTAACAGTTCATCAGAATGTGTCACGCAGAATCAACATGTATTATTATGCGCTGAACTGTCGGAGTGAGGGTGCTGCTGCGATACCCTCCTACTCGTTCTATATTTTCTTTCCAAATAAAGCTTACTGTGCTTACATACATAATGAAATGTTCACAAGGTAACGTTAGCTTTTGGCTTCAGAAGAAAATAAACAAATACTAAGCAAAATAAACTAGTCGTTTAAATATAGAACTCTTACTAAATGATTGCCAATTAAATCTCTACACTTTAAAACGTCACTATAGTGTTATCGAGCGCAGAATGAACTGTCTTTTGCGTCCATCTTTCAGCTTTGTCCGAGCGATTATCAGTTTTTTTTCTAAAATTTCGAGTGCTGTGACAGCAAATGGCCTTGTTTCACTGAGCCTTCTGGAGAATTTGATTATCCATTCAATATTTCTAAATCCTCTTCCGAAACTTCGGCGAGACGAGAAAAAATGTCCCTATTTTGCAGACTATCTTCAACAACTGAATAGTAATGGATGATCGTACAAGGTATACCTTAGCCAATCAAAATGCAGTATTGCATTAGTATAATCCGGTAGATTTGTACTAATGATAAACAGGTTACTGTACCGTTGTCAAGCACAATAACTGTTGGTTATTAATTCTTACATAATGATCAAGAGTGATCACAATAAAACGTTTTCATGAAATCATTATGAAGACTGATTGACTTTGTGAATTCTTTTGTTAGAAAACATTTTTGGACCTAGAAATTTTAAAGTTAAAATTGTAAATTTCATTTTCAAAGTTAAAACTTTAACTTTGCAGCAACTATTTACTTCTGCTGGCATGTTGACACGACCTTGTTTCCTTACTTATGATCAACAACACGCTTTGCCTCCATCTGAACCAGTAGGGAAGAAATGACTTGCATTTAATGTCTTTTTTCAGGTTTTCTGAACTGTACTTAACAAATCTTAAGAAAGAAACTGACATATTCATTTCCACTTGTCTTATTCGCATCCTTGGATGGGCCGTGGCTCAATATTTCTCTGCAAACTGAAGTCGAGTGATACAAAACTTAAGCCCTGCTCCGCTGTGTTAATACTTGGTTGGATTATCGCTTACAGAAAACAGCACCTCTTGTCAAAGATAGTTTTTTATGTTTTTGGTATCCTTAAAGGGACACAGTCGGCTTTGGGACCGCGCTGACCTGGACACTAGTTTTCTCACTTTGAAAAAGTTCACCTCAACCTGAAATCAAAGATACTCGTCGAGTACATCTAGAAATCCGCTTCAATCTTCGCAGTGTTTTGCTTGATTTTCAATCGTTTACTGAAAAACCTGTTTTTGAGTGGGCTTTTGCTCATCCTATGTTTTGTATCATATTTGGTTAAAAACAGTATGGATCGTGTCTCTGTGATATGCAAATTAACTATGAAATCAGATGGTATCTAATGCGCATGTGCTCCAGCTGACTGTGTCCCTTTAACTTTTAATAGGGTACCACTGATTCATGCTTCAAAAGTATTCATATTATTGATAAAAGAACGTAAAACCGAAAAATCAAAAACAAAGCCTCTCCAGTCTTTTCAAGGTACTGGACGTTTTTTTAAGCTTTTCGAAATATATGAACTGATTATGTCGTTCTCAAACCTTTTCATCAGCCTAGCGTTTTTGTCAGTAGTCCGACATCACCAAGTCCAATTACATCCTTTACAGGGACAGGATCCGGTACTTCTTTTTTTATTAGGTTACGTCGGTCCTTGCAAATTGACCTTGTGTTTTCACTGCTTACCAAAGCGTGGCTTATTTAACTATCAGAAACCATAGTACACTTGCCTGCCAAGGAGTTGAAAAACAAATATTGCTTCGGAAACAACATCAAAACTCGATCTGCTATTACCGACCAGCTAAGAAATAGACTGACAAATGCGGGGTAAAAATACAACCTTTATCAGCAATGATGTGAAATGATTTCCTGCTGCAAATTATTAACGACCTGTTAACATGTCCACGACTAAATTTCCTCACGGTTACGTGTTTGATTCTCGGTTCCAGTTTCTTATAGGTCATCGATACAATTTCAAGCATATCCTTAAGACAGTTGCATTTGTTCAAATCATAGTTAACAGAGGGAATGGTTAAGGATCCCAGCAAACATCAAAAAAGCAAACAAACAGGCTAAGAGTTATGTTGGAAGGTCTTTGACCCTGTACATCTTTTTGTTTTATGCTCCTAGACTGTGCATGAATTACGTAATCGCAATATTTCTATTGGTTAGCTGTATGAGCACACATAACAACTTTTTGTATTTTTCCAGATTTTGGGCAGGGTCAACCTCCCTCCCCCGCCCCAAACAGCCAACAAAAACATACAACAAAGAAATTTGCCATGATTCATAATCATTTCCCTCTATTAACCATGTTCAAATGTATCGTGTTTAAGTACTTTTTTATCTCACTTTAATTATTAATTGCCTTAATTGCCAATGCGTCTCGAAACAGTATTTAGGTCAATGCTCTTTCCAGTATCTTGATAAAGTGAAAACATTGGAAACTGACGCAGATCAATATAAATAACTAAACTTGGTAACTCCTTGTTAAAACAATCAGGGAACGTTTTGTTGTGTCAATTAGTTCACTGCTTTTCTTGACGCTCCTGTGGCAAACAAGCACACTCAAAGGTGTTTTATGAATTTTAGTGTACTTTTCTAAGCTCAAGTCCATGTTTTAGACATTTTTATGGTTTTTACAAAGTCTTAATTAAGAAAAAAAAATTGAATCGCCATATTTTTTAGTATTTTCAAACTTTTTGACATATTTGCAAATTTTGAAATCCAAGATGGAGGTCCTTTTTAAAAGCACGATATCAGTTTTACCTGACAAGTTATTGCACGAAACTTAACATTTCTAGATGATTTATCACCACATACTGCATATATGTTTTATTACTATACCGCATTTATAATTTGATGAACATGGAAAGAGACGCTCTCAGTTAACCTTCACCCTTTGCAGGTTCTAAAATTTGTTTCATTTTTAAGAACTCCATATAAGAGATAAAAAGGATAGACGAATATGATTAAAATTCAAAAGGTTTGTTCAAAAGTTCCAAAGCAAAAATTAAACCTTAATGATAATTATGTCTTGAAACCTTTCCTCAGGAATACTGCTTGTAAATACTTCTTGTAAAATCACGGTTCCTGCACTAAGTGAGACTAGTTTCTAACTTCTGATAATAACGTTTTCCAATGCAATAACTTTGTACTAATCTTCCTTATGTCGAATCGATGTAAAACTTTTACACTGAGTTGCTAAAATGAGCTTAGATCAGGAGCCATAATCGGGGACGGAGGCCGTAAGCACGCGCCATTTCTAGTATTGGGGCTGTCCCTATGATATGGGACAATTTTTCTATTTTTAGAATAAATTGCGCCATCGTGTGCGGAAAGCGCGCGTACACGCTGCGAGGATTTTTGCGGTTGTAGCGCGGGGGCAATGGCATCCGAAATTCCAGACATGTTTTATGCTTTTGGCCCACAACTCAATACGTTTATGTCTGTTGGAATTTTGCTCAAATATTTTCGTCGTAAGCTGCTCCAATTCGACTGAAGTAAGGCAGTGTCGAATTTAGGTATGTCCCGTTTTATATCACTCAGACCAAGTTGTGTTCCGCTGCTTCTTTTACAAGAGTTCCACATTACTCCACTATAAATTTCACATATGCTGAAGATTAACAGCTTTTCCGTAACACAGCAAAAAAACTGGTTGGAAAAATTTGGATATTGCAGCGTTTTAGGACTTCAAAGTTTCCCTCCTCTTGCCACACGCTTGGGGGATTTCGCCAGAGTCTATCGCCACCGAAAAGTAGTAAGCAATTGCAAGTTTGCATTTCGCCTGAATTGTAAGTAACACTTGATATTTCATCAAGGCCCAATAAGTTTACGTCTGTAGACACGGCTAGGCTTTGTTTGTGTAAACATTCAATAAATTGTCTGTTGTCGATGAATAAGAGCGCCCGCCGATCCGTGTTTTTTGCAGTCAGTAAACATGACCAATTGGACTTCCGCAATAATATCTCTAGTTTTTAAATATGTTCAAGGTTGATAAATGTTTGAGAACATATTAAACTGCTTAGCTGAAAATATGTGAATACGGCAGGAATAATCACCAAAGTTACGATGACGTTTTCTTTAATCAACTCGAATAACGATTTCGATTTTGTTGGCTGAGTTATCAAAACTCCTTGTCTATTTTATTTTCGCAGCTCACGTAGGGGCCAAACCACCCCCCTAATGTTTCATGAAGGCTATATTTGCTTGGTTTATATATTTCTGAACCAAGTTTGGCAGATGAACTTTCTTTGTTCTCCAGTTTATTTTAATTTGGAAGTTGTGGCAAAAATGTCAGATTATGACGTCATAATTGATGACGTCACCAAAACGTGCTATAATTTTTTGTAAAATCTGATGTAAAGATTATATCATTGGAAAGGCCTTGCCTTGAGGAGTAAAATGCCGGAAACCGTTTTTTGCTATGATGATTATTTTTTGAGATATGGTAAATTAAATTTTTTTTGCTTTCCCCCCCGGAATTTGCTTAACCATACTGTCCTTCTTAAGGCAGTCTCTCTGGTTTATTTTTTTCAGTCGTTTTCTAGGAAGGCTAATAATCTAGAAAAATAGAAAGCTTGATGTTGTCAAAAATCGTATGGTTTTAGAAATTTGATTTTCGGCTTTGTTAGGATAGTATTAACAGTAAAAAAACGGGTGACGTCACAGGTTATGACGTAACAAAACTTATTTTAACGCAATAACACTAGAGGGATAATTTTTTATTCCGATTTTCTTCTTTATTTTTGCTTTAGTCATCTGGCACATCACATGTGCAACATAGCTGCATTTGCTGGAACAAAATTACGGCTCCAATTTGGTGATTTTTCTCAAGGGGAGGACTCCATATTTTGCAGAGTTATTTTTCATATTTAAAAATGCCATATTTCATGTAATTTTTGTGATATGGACAAATTTTTTTCAGGTTTCAACTCCCCTTGATGTCCTCTTTCCAACACATTGTACAAAATATGCATATTAAAAACTTCAAAAGTGGCAAGAAACATGACGTCATCACTGTGACGTCACAACTTTGACATTTACTGACATTTTTCACATAAATATAATTGGCAATAGGTCTCCTGCTCTTCTGCCAAGTTTGGTGTAGAAAGAGTTTATATTTTTTAAGTAATGCGAAATAATGTGAAATATCCAAGAACTGATGAAACATTTGGGGGGTGGTTTGGCCCCTAGCTGTGTAAAATTTCACTACGTTGAAGAAACACACATGATAGTAGCCTTTTGGCGTTAGTGAAAATTGTTGCAGAATCTCAGCACAAAAGATAACGAAAGAAATCTTTGTCAAGATTTGTTGCCAATTAGCTACAATTGAAAACACAGACTCGGACTTTAAAGTGCACGCCCTGGAGCTACTTGTACGCGTCAGACGTTCCTTCCAAAACTTGCCAAACGAGCAGAAATATATCAAATAATATCAAAAACAGGTTTTGGTTATGATTAAGCACTGTTTGAGAAATTCACAAATTACCTCGATACCAGAGTAGAGAGATTTCTTACATAAACTTTATTCTTTAGACAACATCCACGCGAGAACCCATGACATGTGCGTGGATCCGCGCGGATGTATGTCCGAGTCAGGGTGGCGCAATTTGTTCTAAAAATAGCAAAAGTGCCCCATATCATTAGGTGCGCGCAGATCCCGAGACTTACGGTCTCCGTCCCCGGTTATGGCTCTTGCTTAGATTGAAGATTGTTTATTTTTTACGGAAAACGACATTCCAAGGAAGCGGGAGACTGCGCGTGCAGCAATTAACATACTATGTAAATTCAAAGCTTTCTAAAGTTTTCGATTCTATTTTATCTATTTTCTATTTCACTATTACATTTCATAAGTGTAAACAGTAGTTTTGATACCTTTTGACCTGTGTACTTGTTTTATTTATCTATTTTTCTCTGGGTCCATTTTTATTTATTTATTTATTTATTTATTTATTTTTATTTATTTATTTTTTTTTTGCTGTTTGTTTCAAAATGTTTCGACCATTACTTCAGTTTATCATTACAGCTACCCTGAGAGACTAGCGTCACATATTTATTCTAGCTGGAATGTTATTTGTTTGCTGTTTGCTTGAATACTGACACAAAAACTTTATTCACATGCAACAAACTGTTGTTTTCTTGAGAAAAAGAAAATACTCAAACTACACTTTGAAATCTATGTCAGTGAAACATCGCTACATCGAAAACATGACATTTCTCTAAAGGCTTGAGCCCACTTGTGCCCGGACACATGCAAGTACGTATCGAAACCAAACAACGCTCGTAAATATTTTCAGCCACCTGTTCTCTGTTCTAAACGTTAATTTTCCATGTTAAATGGTGTAGCAAGACACTAATTTGCCCTAGGCGATGATATTTTTTCATTCACCTCCATGTTTAACACTGTACTTATATCAGTTACACAGACGAAAAAGTAGTGCATGTTTATATAGATTGGTCAAGCTTCGAACATTGATGACCGAAAAATGATCGTGTTTGGCAAAGCGCAATTAGAATTGTCATGCCGATAAAGTCATGAGCTCTATCAGTCGTTATAAATTAAGTTGCTGTTCGTTCTTGAATGCCTGACAATACTATTTTAAAACACATTTGATTTTGAGTAATTCCTTCTCTAAATGAATCGCCTTTAAAGTTCATTTGCGGCCTCGTATAAGGAAAGCATTGTTCGCACTGCAAATTATCATTGTACTATTAAACTGGAATTGTTCTCGTAAATTGTCGTACATGCTTCTCTGTCTGCAGCGTAAGTGGATCACTTCCTTAAATCTTCGTTCGCAAAGCCAAGCCGAGAGTAAGCTGAAATGCTACGTTAGAATCTTTGTTTTTCACAATGTTTATATCAAAATAAATTTGTAACAATTTCTAGTACCACCACCACGTTTTTATTCTGTTAAATTTGAATTCAAAATGTTAGGAAAAAGCATTTCAATTTTGCATTGCGGAGAATATTCGGCCGTTTCAAGTTGTCCTTTAAAATAATAAATTGCGATGTTCAACCTTCCACTTCAGTCTCGTACTCAAAATATTCATTTTCCCAATTGATTGTCATACATTTCTTTTGTTGTTAGTTTATGAATTTGGTAACATTGCCTTTGTAACATACTTGACAACGCAACGAGGTACGATGTTATATTTTGATCACTCTTGGACTGAATCCGTTAATGGTAAACGACTAGAGAAACAAGAAAACGACTTATCTGAAGTAAGATATTTCCAGGCCAGGGTCCAAGAGCCAGTACACTGCTATCCAAAATGACTACACATTTCTTTGAAAGGGCATTAAACCTAGAAAGAAAGGAAACATCAACAAAATAGCTGGTTAATATTGATTGTATCACTTAACACTTACTGTTTTCACAATGTTCTTACGAAGGTTGTAATAATTAACACCAGCATGTTTTATTCTGTAACTTTGATTCCATTATGTTACTGGACAAGTCTCCAATCTTCAAGTAAAATTCTTCTTACTAGTTACAATATATCCTGATTCCAATATTTTCTCTCCAACTGAAATGCTTATAACAAGGGTCAGGAAGGCATTTATATGGTCAGACTCTGATCACTCTTTGGACTGAAACCGTTCAATGGTAAACAGAGAAGAAAACGACTTACCTGAAAAAAGGTGTTTTTCTGGCTGTCAACTTGAACCAGGCTTCGAGAGCGTACACACTTTGATCCAGCATGGCTACACTTTCTATTGAAACGATGTTTGCATTCAACCTGGTGATAAAAAGAGCAGAAAACAACAAATTAAATTACTTTTCAACGATTATCGGATCTCCAGTTGTGTTAATTTCGAATATTTGCCCCTAAATACACATTTACAGTGCTTTTCTAAAGCTTTACTTTATTGAAATTGATGAACAAATCTCTCGCAATCGTGTACTTTTAAGAATTCGTTCGGACATCAGAACAATTCCTCGTTGCCCAACCGGTATGTAAGAGTTTATGGGTTCGAATCCCGTCACGGACGGAGATGTTCAATTCTTTGTCCCAAACTCACCACACGATCAAAATTTCATCTTTCACTACTCCCGATTAGATTTCTCTACAGGATACTTGGAATGACACAGTTATTAAAGTGGTCGACGACAAATTCAAGTAAAATAAGGAAAGGGTGAACTTATCTGAATTAAGATTTTTCCAATATGTCATATATAGTGCACCAGCGTTCAAGAATTACACACTGCAATCCAAAATGGCCTCACTTTCTCTTCAATATCCGAGTTCACCTGGCAAAAAGGGAGATTAAACATAAAACGAACTATTTTTTTCATCAACAAATTCGAGACGTGTTTATAAATTTAATAACAGGCAATTCTGCAGTGACTTCTTAAAGCAGGTATCAATACTGTACGGTAAAATTATTTAAGAAAACACTAAATTTTTGTTGGCTGGCAAATCTCAAACAAACTTCCTGGTTCTGCCGAGGACATTAAAATAGTTAAAGATTTTCTCTGCAAGATACTTTAAAATGTATTGACATGGAAGGAGATTTTATTAACTTTAGACTGAAACCGAAAAAAAAGGAAAATTTGAGGTGCTGGACTTATTGTAGAGAAAAAGCGTTTCCAGCCATTAGCAAGCAGTGAACTACTGATTGAAACCACCGAGTCCAAGAGCTAACGAAGTTGTTTTTCTTGCATTGGCGAATTTTCAGTCCTTTGTTTCATAAATTTTCCAGAAACCAAGTGAGGCAAGGTGCAAATAAATTTCTAACACCGGCAAAAAATAGTTTATGAACGTTACTGCTGAGCTTTGGTGGTACATTTAGACAACATTTCTCAGTTAATGAATAGAAAACTGCGAAGATAATATCTGGTCTATCTGAACCAAGATGTTTGCAATACTTACATTGTACCAAAGAACATTAGAGCCACGCACTGTCGTACAAAATGGACTTGTTTTCTCTCAGCATATCTTTTTTAAAACCTGCATGAAAAAGAAGAGGAAGCTTTGATACACTGACTTTTGAAAACTGCGTTAGGCTTAGGAATTTGGTCAAAAAAATGCAGAGCTAGCGGTTCACAGAGACATTTAAAGCATAAATACTATTCAGACAGCGTTTAAACGCACAAAGCAGTATAAACTTATTATTTTTTTGCTACATGAAGACAGTTTATTTGGTTATTTCCCTCGGGATGTACTCTACATAATAAAAGAAAATCAATTATTTTCTTCCTTGGACTGATACTGTAAATGGTATAAGACAGAAGAGTTAAGAAAATGAGAACGAACTTATCTGACTATAAAATCTTTCAGATGTCGTCTACTTGCATCGAAGCGAAGGGTAAAACACTACAATCCAAAATGGCTGCATTTTCTTTCAATGCACGTGCACTCTGTGTTCAACCTTGGAAAAAAGAGAGCAAATGTCAATAAATGAAGTAAATCTCCTTTATTCAATAGAACAGTCTTGTAGTTGTACGATGTTGCTATTTTCAGGCATATTACATTGTATTCGCTAGCCTGAAATCAAGAGACTAGAGAAATGCATTTTATAGTGGTGACTGGCTTTCTTTTCGCTCAGAAAATTTACTGAGTACAAACGTGTTAGGTCTGGGATTCTGGTGGTATATTGTATTTCGATCAATCTTGCTCTGAATTAAATCGTTTACCAGGAAAACGACGAACAAATGACAAAACTACGATGTACTTATCTGGAATCAGTCATTTCCTGTAGTCAACTACCAGGTTGCGCTAGAGCCCAAGAACTACAACCTGCAATCCAAAAAGGTTTCTGGTGCATTTTAATTTAAATTACAATACACTAGAACAAAAAAATCATAAAATTGCAGCAAGGGTCAAACTGAACCATAGCAATCAATTTATCGTGATAGCTATCTTAGTCAGAATTTTTAAATCAGACTTTGCAACAAGGTCAGATCATACTTGTAAAATAAAGATAAAGTAAAACTTAGAATTTACCTGAAATTGGAGTTGATCGCAAAATGAAGAGACTGATAAAGAGAGAACGTAGCTTCAAAGCTGAACACAGCTGCTCATAATAGACTACGAGTAGTCCCTCTTTCACTTAGTCCGTCGTGCGTGACGCGAAAGAAATTCGCGAGAGAAAAATGGCCGCACGATATCCTAGGGGCTAGGAGCGCGCGAAAGGAGGGACTACCGCCTAAGCCCAAGGGTTTGCCCTTTCACGGCCGAGTGATTTTTCGGTGTAGGATTTCTCATCTTGACGTCCTCTTATTATCGCCTGTTATCAATAGCCCAGGGAGATCTGAATAAAATTGCTCTACTCTACTCTTCAAGTAGCCAGGCAAAAACATATGCCGTGAGAAGTATATCTTCGTTCAGTGTTCGTTCAGCGAAACTGCCAAAGAAGTTTTAAACAGAAGACGGCGAATGAGGCCTCTTGTAAGGATTTTCGCTGCGTCTAAAAGTTATTGCGAAAATTTCAACAGAGTTTCAACCGAGAATTTACATTATACATTATACATTATACATAGGAGATCATCCAACTGCGGTGAAATGTTTGCCGATAGCAGCGGAAAATTTCAGGTGAATGTCCGGTTTCAAGTGAGAGTCCGGATCAATCTTTCAAATGGGCGGCAGAAAGGCCAAGTTCAGTGAATTGATATTCGCTGACTTAGACGATGCTGTTGAGCGGCGAAATCACTAACACGCTCGCAGTCGGGTTGGAGGCAGAAAGCTTTGCCAAACAAAACACTGGATGAATTTAAATCTTTCCAAAGCCTGTTGGCAGATTCGCAAGAACATCACGGCTTGCGAAGCGCGATTCCAACGCTTCGATTTGCTCTGGTACCGCTTCGATTTGCTCCGGTTCCAAAACATTCCTGCAAGACGTCACAGGTATCTCGAATGTTGACAACACGTTGTCAACGCGCCTAACATAAGCCAATCATATTTTGGCGTTGTGAGAGCAACGCATATAATTCAAACTCTTGGGCTTAGGCGGTAGTCCCTCCTTTCGCGCTCTCCTCGCCTCCAGGATTTCGCGCGGCCATTTTTTTCTCGCGGTTTTCTTTCGCGTCCCGCACGACGGACTAAGCGAAAGAGGGACTATTCATAGTCTAGCTCATAATGGTTACATTTCCTTTGGGTTCCCCTCTGTTCGTCTAATGCCAGAAGGAGAGAGGAAACTGTCAAAAATATATCACCTTTGAGTTTGAGGTCTTATCAGTCGGTCAATCAGTTTGGTAGTTAGAAACCGGCCATATAACATCGGACAATATCGCCTGCATTAACAAATTTCTTAATGTTCTCTTAGGATTATTTTCTCGCCAGAATTCAACGCAAGTTTGCTCAAAATTGGTTCCATTCGTCAAGTAATTTCTGATTTCACGAAAATGTGAACAATTATGAAAACACGAGGATGAATGAAGAAAAGCCACAATACAATTATAACTCAAATCTGCCTTTATTTCTAAAATTCTAACTAAATATTTTAATATTACTTACCCGAAAATGTATCAAATCAATCGTGTGGCGAAGGACAAGGATGGCTGTATAACATCTCAACAAAGTCGCTCTCAAAGTAAAACCGACTAAATTAAACTCCAATTAAAACATTCACGACCAGTAAGTTCAGCGGTTGTATGGAAACAAACTGTTCCTGCATGAGAAGATAATTTAAATTCTCAGGGAATATTATTGACGTAACTTTAAAACTGTTCAGTCAGATCTTCATACCCTTAGCAACTCAGAGCATCGGAACAATGGACGACAAGCCGGGTCTAAAACACAGGTCACATTCCACAGGTCAAGAGTAGAAATCCTTACTCTACTGATGAATAACTATGCCAAAAGTTTCCCCTCGATCTAAAACAACATTTACGCAGAGTGCTAGGGTTAATTAGGGCTAGGAGACTGAATCTTGGTGCTGTTTATTTATCTGCAGCACAGTGACTCTGTACTCTGACTTGTGGAATGTGACCTGCAGTTCAGACCCATCGTGGACAACATTAAACAGTTACAAATACGACGAACAAGAGAGCTAGTATTTCTGAAATGTGGTATTCAGTAAGAAACTTTCAAACCTGCTATTCCGATGTGCTTGTCTAAACGAACTTGGTAATTCTTTATTCCGAAAGTTTCACACCCTCCCAGTATTCAACAATTTCTTCACTGTGTGGAGGTAAAAAATTGCTCAACGAACTGGTTATACTAAACCACTAAACTGCGGAAAAGGGCAAGCGTAGCGAAACGAGGCGAAAAGCGAACAAGGTCAAGAAATGCAAAAACGAAAGCGTATACTTATCTGCGAAGGAGAGCACATCGACGAAGATACTGGTCCACCTTCACAACACACGACGCTCTCTGACACTAAAATGAACGGGATGTCCTTTGAGACTTCCTTACATACTTGATTAAAATTCATTCCACCCACTAGAAAAGTGTTTGCTGCATCAGAATATTTCATTGAGATTTCTGTGCGTCAAACAATACAGCATACAATGATATCAATAAAAAAATATCGAATAAAGCACGCACTCAGTCGCCAGTTATTTTCTTCTACAAAAGCACAGGTATTTCAAATGAAATTCGTTGAATAGTTTTCAAGAAGTTGACTCTTGAAGTCCTTTGTGATATCACTTAAAACCCCAAGGAAAGACTGAATATGTGTCTTCGGGAGCTTGAAATTCATCGCCGCGTTTTAAATACACAACGTGTCTTATTCTCAATTGTGGTGGCATTTTACAGAGCCAAGCCCTGAAAACTAAAGGTGTCAGGTGTTTACCATGACAGGCACGGAAGGCAGTGCTCGGACTATTCGGTGACAACACTGGGACTCTAAAATTTTGTGAAAGCAAAAAATATAAACATATCAAAAATAATTCTGATAAATGTATTTAACATCAATTCTGTCTTGAATTCCAAACATGATTTGTTACCCACAATGCAAGGATTTGAGTTAGAGACAAAACTAGAGGTCCAGAACAATGCTTTTCTCTGACTTTCCCTTGATAAAAATAACATTTCTCTAACCAAATAAACAACAGACATAGTAACGGTTTCTAGCCTGCCCTCAGGGGCAGCCTTCCTTTCCGCCCATTCATTATGACTGACAAGTTTTTAACAAATCCTTTTTTATAGGGAAAATGTCTTTTTCCTGACCATTTCCTGACCTTTAGCAGGGTGTCTAAAAAAACTCGATTAGCGAATAGTGCAGTGGTGAACAGTCATGGATAGTGGCGGATAGTCGTCAATAGTCACCGCTTTAGTTCAGCACTGATCTGGGTTCGTTGAAACTGATCATGTGAAAAAAAAAATAAAGTAAAATAAAATAAAATACGAATGTGAGGTAAGTGCTCTGTGATTAGTTTATCAACTGAAAAGACACAAACGAGCTGCTCTGATAACCGGTCATAAAAACAACAACATCTAAGCTACATCTTGCGTTAATTGATTATCCAAACCGGTGGCGAAAGTATATGATTGTAAGCAACTATGTCAGCATACATAGTTTAGGTCAGCGGTTTATTATCAAAAGGCTCGGAGCCATTCCTGTAATTAACGTCATGTTGCAGGCAGGAGTAGGCAAAATTTCCTATTTTCTTGTCAAAAGTTTACACAGTTGTGGAGAATACACATGGCTATACTGCATATGACCTGAATGGAGGGTAAAAGTGTTTCTTCAAGGCTGTCTACGAAAGACGAATGGACATCTCAGGTAGGCTGCTAGGAAGATACATTTTCACTTATAAGCAGCTTTTTTTTTAAAAAAAGATAAACTACTTAGTAGCTGAAGCTTATATATGGTATGTATTTTCCTAATATGAGTGTTTTGAATTATATGCAGATTGCCGCAGTGCAGCCGTTGAATGATATTAAGTTAAAGGGCTCGCTACGCGCATTGAAGGATTTAGTTCAGACAGCGCTTGGACCAAATGGAAGGTAATTTTAAGTTCTTACATATAAAATCCCTAACTATATCAATGTAAGCGTAAATTTATTGTAATAAAATAAAACACTCAATTCTGATTGGTCCTCCCCACGTTTTAGTGGTCATTGTATTTAATTTGTTACTTGCATTGTAGCTTAGCCAATAACATGCTGTCAATCATGTTTACTGTAGTGTCGGCTGACACTATAGACCGATATATTGACCGATATATTGACCGACACTCAGCCATTACAAGGCTGATACAAGGCCAATACCTGGCTGATGTATCGACCGAGTATCAGTCAATATATTGGTCAACAGTATCAACCTGCACCACCTAATGTAAACATGATCCCATTTTGTTAATATCCCAGGTAATGAAGGGTTTAGTCTGCTAGATACCCTGGTCCCTGGGGTTTTCTTTCTTCTTCTTCTATCACAAAAAGCCATCTTTGTGGTGGTCAAAAAGAGTGTAAAAAGAAACTGAACTCACTTCCTGCTTCGTGACTCATTTTCGCTACTTCAGGGCACAAATTTGAACATTAGGATATGAAGAGAGTGAGAAAACCTCTGGAATCAGGGTATCTTCTCCAAAGACCTAGCACTAAATAAAGTTTGCTGATTCATGACCTGTATTTGACTGATTTGTTAATGTACATTGATGTCAAACCCAGGGGAGGGGACCCTGGCCATATGTGAGAATTTGACATCTACTACACATCATCCCACCCCTTCAATTATTTTAAATACATGACATTTGTACACGTGGGTCCGGGCATGAGGGTCGGGATGCTTGACTTTGTGAGAGGAGTACTGAGCTTGAAGCCTAACCATATGTAATTGTTGGATCATCTTGGGAATAAAACCCATGACAACTGTTGGAAGGGAAGGGTTTGTTTTCCGTTATGCCTCAGTTAATTTATAACTGGAGGTAGATAAATATCCATTCTGCCAGCTAGGTGGCAATGGAATCTAGTGTCACACTGTACAAAGTAATAGCTGTACCGATACAACAATAATTTCATTCAATACTTTTCACTACAATACATTTATCTTTTTTTTAAAAACATATGAAGTTTCCCATCTTTATACTTGTCTGATACTCAGGTTGAAGTTCTTCCAGTCATCCTCTGGTGGTCATGTGACTGTAACATCAACATCAGGCAAGATTCTTCACAGCTTGTCTGGCTTGTCACACCCCATACCAAGGTTGATACTATCTGCTGTGAAGGGCCATCTTGAAGGCTACAGTGATGGTGGTTTGAGAACAGCACTTCTCTTACTAAGGTGCCTATTAACCTACATGTAATTGCATTTCATCTATCAACACATACAACACATTGCATCCATCCATGAAGCGTGACAAATTAAGCACACAGTTTTACTTTTCAAACGTTTCAACAACACGCACCATGACTGGTACAAAGGAATTTTAAAAGAAAGATTTGTCACGTAAGATTTTAAATTTAAATTTATCTATGACATAATTTTTTATAATATCAATTATTAAATTCTTGAATTTATGAATTTACTTCCATTTTCAACAATGTAATATTGTTATATTTTTTATTGTAAAAAAATCATTTTAATTTTATGTACTTACATTTTAGCTAGGTTGTATTTTCTTTGTTTACTTGTTTATCAATTAATTTATATTTATGTTACTTACTTTAAGAGTGGGCTTCCTGCAAGGCAGGTTTATGGCTAAGCGCAGTTGGTACTATAAATATAGAATTGTCTTATGTACATTGAAAGTTTTGTCCGTTATGTATCACATGCAAAAATGTTAAATTATATTTCTCTTTCAAAGATGAAACTAGTAAGATGAAAGTCCCATATTTGGTACGGAACATGTACAAAAAATGTAATGTAGTTGGAATGATTGCAACAACAACTTGCTCACACCTTGGGTTTAACACCATAAAAAAAAGGTGGAAAGAAACGCTTTGAAAGTAGAGAGTTGTATGAGACCTGATATAATCTTGCAGTTATAGTCAGGGACCAAATCTGCTAGTTTATCTTTTTTTGTAGAAAACTGTTACTGGTAATTGTAGAGGTGTGCATAGATTTATTGATCCTTATTGTTTCTCTGTTATAGTCTGATACAGTCATCCCTTGATCTGCCAGTCCCAAGAGCCCTCATCACTCAGATCAGTCAACATTCACTGCAAGTCATTACCAGTCACCTACAGTCATGTCGATGGAAAATGAATATTGATATTGGTAACATGAAGACCATGCTGTCCATTGTAAACAGCATCATTGGAACAAAGCCTGTTTGTCGTCTTAGTGAATCTGAGAAACAGTATTTAAGTGTGCTCATCATCAAGGTACAGGATTTAATATTTTTTGTGTGTTTATCTAGCGGTGGATACATGTTCAAGGTGCCAATGCACTCACTTAAGTACAAGTTTTTATTAATACCTCAAACATGACTTACACAAGCTAAAGAGATATAACTACCCAGGCCAGTGCTTCAATCATTGAATGTTTGTTAACATGCTATACGGTGGCTTTAGACTCAAACTTAGAAAAACACATGTTTGATGTGAAATTTGACTCTGATCAGGGATGGTAATAAGAGGACATAATAGGAAATTCATTTTGAGATAAACCTTGTTAACTTTTTTATTCCACAATGTCACAATGTCACAATGGTTTGACACCATGCATTGATCAAACACACAGGCATTTCTTCAATCACTACCAAGTAATTCCCAAGACTCTTCAGTGTCTGTCACAGACCTTCAGCCAGTCCAAATAGTGACTTGCGAGGGTGATCCTGTCAATGAGTCCAAGATCATACAAGGTGTCATTCTTCAGGCCCCTGATGTTGCAACCTTTCAAAGAAAAAAAGCACTTTTAAGCCATCATGCCAAAGTGGCTTTGTATAATGTCTCATTGGCAGGGGACACTGATGAATGGTTTAGCGACAACGTTAAAATAGAGACAGCAGGAAGTGGTCATGATGTTAACATGGAGAGTGCTGTGCTACAGCAGATGTTGAAGGTTGCTGATTGGTTGCTAGCTATTGGAGTTAAAGTGGTAGCTTGCCAGAAATGCGTACATCCAGCACTGAAGCAGTACTTGAGAGATAAGGTTTGTATCCAGCCCAGGCAGACATAATCCTAGAAACAGATTTGGGCACCTACCTAAGTGCTGCCTTCACTTCATTTATTCACCTGCAAGATACAACTGGGAGTTAAGCTAAAGAATTCACCTAGTCATGCATACAGCTGTGTAGTGTTTCTGATATCATTGTAAATCTAAGGTCCTACATGTCCAAAAGACAGAGATCTTAAGGACTATGCATGCGTGTACAGTATGTGATAGATACAAGTGTTTTTGACTGAAATATTGAATGTCTCTGTCATGAGATGAAAAATGGGACCCAAAATAGTTGTTGACAGCTGTTTTGTTGGGTGAGGCAGTTCTAGTGGACTAATTTCTTATAAGGGATTAAAGACATAATACACTGAGATAATGCATAATTTGGACTGTCTTTTGTTTGTTTCTTGTTGTATGTATTGCTTGTGGCACATGGCAATAATAATTATTATCGCTGACAATTAATAGCAAGACTGGCAGCCCTGTAGTCTTCATGGAAGAAATGAGATCTAAATGAAATCTAAAACTCAGCTAATTTAGAAACAATTTCAATTTTTGTACAACTAGTGGGATTGACAGACCTGTACACAGCAGTCACTTGTCAGGTTTTTTTTTTTTTTTTTTTTGATAACTTGTTTTGTTTTCATCATAGGGTGCTTATGTGATTGACCGTCTATCCATTGTTCACATCTCTGCTTTGCGACGTCTGACTGGAGCAACAATCCTGAGCACTTTCAGCATGGACATTACTGAATCAAGCTTTGGTCAAGTCGGGAAGATTGAACATATGGTGTTGAATGACAAAAGGTCAGCTTCCTAAATCCAATGGTGCATTTAATGTATGGAGGTACAACCCACCATGTACTCTACATGTACATCACTTTATTTTAATTTCCATCCTTTGGTAATTATGATTACATAATGTCTTTTACCCTTAGTTTTCATTTTTTCATAACTGTTGTTCTGATCCTGCTTCTTGCTAATAAAATTACTAGATTTAGAGCGGTTTTCAACTGAGTGTCAAAAGTAATCAGGCAGTTACGTAAGTCTTGGTTTTACTACAGTTTGAGATTGGTGGAATAATCTAATTGGTAAGTAATGGTTTGGTTTTGGTTTTACGGCACTCAATTGAAAACCACTCTATTGAGCCAGGTTTGGTTTGACTTGGTTGAACTCTCCTATCAGAAGCATCACTTCAGTCCATACATTCATTCACCATATACTTGTAGTGTACAGTGACAACAATATCTCAAACAAATGGGCCTTCTGCATCCAATGGTCACATGATACAAAATGCACCAAGCTGGATGGCAAAGCAATACAGCAGTCTCCCAAACAAACTTAAGGGACTAACCAACCAGTAAACCTTGATTTTGCTTTGAATTAGAGGTACATGCCTTTGCAGAGCTTACATGTATCATCCTGCATGGTAAATGTCATGTCAGTGACAACTGGTTGCAAAAAGGCCAGTTAGCAAACCTGCTTTTCTTTTTCGTATATTTTTAAACAGCTACATTCATTTGGTGCCAGAGTCCACATTAACTTCATCTTCTGTGTGTACTCTTTTGCTGTGCTCACCAGATGAGACATCCCTTGACGAGCTGAAGACAGTTTGTCAAGCATCTGTTAGTGCGTTACATGAGACTTTGGGATGCCCATATGTGGTGCCTGGTGCTGGATGTCTAGACACACACTTAGCATCATTCTTGAGACAGTATGGGAAAACGAATGGCTCAAAGATTGCTGCAGTTCTTGGCTGTACTAGAGGTAAACACCTTGTTTGGCACTGGTATATAGCTTTGTGTGCTTTAGCAGTAACCCTCAGGGTCTTCAACAGTAACCACCTGTACTTCTTGATCTAAGCCGGCTATCCTGCTTAGCTAGTATTCCCATTCCTTATAAACAGATGGCAAAATCAGCCACCTTCTCCAGCAAAAATGCTGCTACTTGGAAACTCTGTGACGACCCTGTAACCTTACTTGCCACTAGAAATGCAAGTCGTAAGCTTGCTGATGAGGAATGCCTGTTGGCTTGAAATACAAATTGATTGAATTATTTTAAGTTAGTTTGAAGTCCTTGGACATGCCTTATAATTCCTACTTTAATCTCTAGGAATTTTTTTTCTTAGGTCAATTTGTTGCTATCATCAACAATGTAGCCCATTGCCTTGAATCCTTGGCCGGATACCTAGAGCATGACGGTGGCAGTCACGTGACTGACTCAGCCAATCAGCATCACTGGAGTCTTTCTCCCAGAGCACTGGATCTTAAGCCCAGCATGCTTCACTGCATGTGTGGTTTGGTGTCATGTGATCAGTCATTAGAGTGGAGCATGATGGGACATGTCGAGAACTCCTCTGGTCATAACAGAGACGGCTGTTGCACAGTGGGTGCTAAGGAAATATTTGACAATGCTGTCCTCGATGTGTACTCAATAAAGATAAATTCTTACAGGACTGCATTTGAAACTGCTAATGCTATAGTAAGATTCACTGTGTAGTTTGTAGCAGTGTGGCGGGAAATTAAAACTCGCAAGATATTTACGGTGCCGCCTATTGGTTCAGTTCTGTTTTTCTGTCATCTTTTCTGTTCCAGTTTTATAAACCACAATTAGGTTATTATTCTCTTTTTTATCATTTGTCTTGAATTTTTTGGGTGGTTTTTGGAGGGGGGGGGGGGGGGGGGAGTTTGATAGATGAAAGTTGCACGTCCTTCTGATTCAAGTCCGAGGGAACAAGAAGCTCCAGAGCTTACAACTGGGCCTGTCAGCTTGACCACTAAGTAAAACAGTATGAAAGGCACAGTAGAGCGCCGTACCTTAGCCCCCCTTTCCTAGGCAATTAAAATCTTCATGCACGCGTTGAGTTCTTATTCCATCTTAGTGGAAAGCCAGCAAAACAATCCTTTATTTAAAGTGGTCAGCACGCCACGAGAGTAACGCCACAAAATATTCGAAACGGAAAGAATCGAAAATGACTCCTATCATAATCGGCGTTTTACCGGCAGCCCTGTTTACCCTGAGCATTAAAAAAGCGCCGACAATTGTTTTTAGATACTATTAGATCTCCTGAAGGGTCGCGTTGTTCGAAAGCCGGTTAACGCTAACCCAGAATTAAAAGTTAACCGAAGTATTAATTTTTCGTATATAAAAACGTGTTGTACTGTTTACGTTTTGTGAAGTTTGAGCTTAGTCAAACTCAGAACAGAAGGACAAACAGTATAAACATAAAACCTCACCAAAAGTTACACAACTTAAATCAAAATTCTCGCTAATCCTGGGTTAGTTTAATCGGGCTTTGGACAACCCGGACAACAAAACGGAAGTGAAATTAGACAGTATAACCATTAGTGAATTTATGTTTTTTGATTCATTTGGAGAAATCTACCAAACTTGGGTAAATGAATTGAAAGTCTAGGCACTGTCACTGCCCGCTGAGGAAACGGGCGGCGTTTCGACACACAACCCAAACAACTGTTGCGAACAAAACTGCGGAGGCCCTTTGCTCCCCACGGAGTGAAGGTGGCAAAGAAGGAGAGAAAGAGCAAGACGGGTGTGGTAACCTAATTATCAATTCAAAATGTGTTACTTTTATAAAGGAGTATTAATCGAGTAACAGTAGCGCTTGGAAATCATCGACGAGCCGAAGAGGTCACACAAAAAACTATTGAAACCTCTCGGGAAGATCGAGCACTACTACGAATGACGAACGCTAACTTTATCTTAAAGGTCTATTCTATAGAAAATTCAAAAGAAAACCTCTTCGAGATGCGTAATGTTTGGCGCCGCTCATTCGATATATCATGATATTATGAGCCCATAAACTCATTCATCAAAGGCGTCTTTTGCTGTTACAAAACATAAAATTGTATAACATCCCTGGTATAGAAGCTTTCAGAGAAAGTTTAATTTTTTGTTATAGTAATCTGGCTGAGCGCACGTGGCCCTCAACTGCAATGCTCGTCTGTAGTGGAACTTATTTAATCATTTAAATTTTTCGCTCTGTGGTTAATGCTATCGGCTTTGTGTTTACTTTACTACCCTGTACCATACGAAAAACTAATAGCTTCCTGCAAGAAGCCTGAAATTGTGAAATTGACGGTTTCCAAACGAATTCATGATACATACCAAGCCACGCTTATTGATACTTTTGCGTGTGGTTTAAAATCCCTTAAATAAACTTTGAAGTCCTTTCACTAGACATTTACAAATTATCTTTTCGTTTTTCAGCTAAGCAACGACATCAATGACAAACCTGTTGATTCGACTTGATGGCAGATAGTGATGATCACAGAAACACTGAGCGAGTAAGTAGTCTTGTAAGGGAGGCCGATGATTTAAAATGGAGTGCGTGCGAAAGCAGACGGATTTCAGCTTGTTGTTTTATGTAGAAGCGCTTGCAGTCCAGTTAAACAACGGTGGGGCAAATTGACTTGCAACCCGGAGTAAGTGCGCAAACTGCACTGTTAAACTTAATCAGCAGATATATTTAAGACGTTATCGAAAATCTGAATATCGCAATGGCAAAAAAATAACCCTAATGGAAATGATAAGACCAACCTGTCTTGAATCAGAGCTGTTCCGTGCTGCGCGTGCTCGGCTAACCGACGCCCCTGAAATATTGTTCAGCCCGGCCTGATGTGAATCCTAGACATATCGCCTTAGGGAACTAGGGAAGTTTCGTGCTATTTTTAAAATAGAAAGACTCGTTCTCCCTCCCGCCGACTTTCAGCAGAACATTCGTTTCAGAAATTATCCAACGAAACTTCGGCGACAGCAGGTTTTAATCGAAGCTGCCATGAACACGTTGCTTTCGCGAGAACAATTATTAAGTTCTCGTGTCATGAATATTTAAAAGATAGCTGAGTTTTCTAAAAAGCACATGCCTTGTCTTTTATTTGCTTCGGGAGGTTTTCCTCTTCTAATCAAGAATCTTAACAGAATAAGGCCGGTTCGTTTAATTTTATCTGCAGCTGGTGATTTTAATGCTGTTGCCTTTTTCGTTGCATTCGAGGAGCAATACAATATAAATTGGAATAGAAATCGCTCTAGCTCCCTGTCCTCAATGGAACATTGTCTGGGTGTGATCAAGAGCCCATCACTGGTGTAATATCGTCTTCCGCACGTGTTAGCAGTCGCAAGCTGTTTACATTCACAAACGCAAGCGAATAATTATTTAAATCATTGTCATTCACGACACACAATCATGGCCATAAGGCGTTAAAGACGTCGCCCAACGACGTTTTCCCAGCGGCCGCGTAATACCAGTTATTGACTTGACGTTATTGCAATAATTTCGTAATCGATAACTGATGAACAGTTCATAGATTAGATCAGTTACCAGAATAGTAATTGTTATAATGACGATGACGACGATGATGATGATGATGATGATGATGATTAAAAGAGGACTGTGATGACGGTAACGATGATTAATTTATCACATGTGGCTACTAAAAACATACTACGCATAACGCTTCGAAAGAAAGTCGGCGCATGAATCACTATCTATAATTAAAATAAACTATAGTCGCTAATTCAAACGCTCCGAAAATTTAGGGGGCCTCTAAATTACCTCATGTTTTCGGAATTCTTTGTTACTATAAGCCGAAGTCCTGGAGCCATATTCCCTTTGAGAACCAGAATACATCGAGCACATTACGACGTTTAGTCTCGAATCATTTTCAATCAAATGTGATCACCTCAGATATGACTTTGTTAATTAGAAAATGTTCACAAATTTGGGTGCCTTCCATTTGACCAAAATTCCGGAATTTTCGAAACGAGGGCAAATTTCTTGAGAAAGTTTCCGAAAATTCGAAAATCACACAACATTTTCGAAAATTTAGATAAAGCTCACGAGGATATTCTCTTTTCGGTAAATTGTAGAAAATGCTGTTCTATTTGCCTCTGGAAATTTCCGGAAATGCAAACCTGAAGGTTTGGTCGGATGGAAAGCGCCCTTTGACACCAATTAATTTTACGTCTTCTCAACCTAACAAGTCGCCATAACCATCTAGCTAGATAATGTTTGTCTCTCTCAATGGTTCTTTCTTGGTAACACGCTCGTAGCTAAATGCTGTAAGGTCGATTGTCTGAAATCCACCGTCCAAAATTAATTCACTGACGGCTCGCCCTACAGCGGGAGACTGCTGACTACCATGACCGCTAAAGCCGTTCGCAAAAATGAGATTCCTTATCTGGGGATGTCGTCCAATAATGGCATTTTGATCCAGTGTGTTGTACTCGTAGTGGCCAGCCCAGGCGCTCTTGACCTGGTGAATTGAAAGATAAAATCACAAGCGCTGATCCTATTACACCTTGGCTAAACATAATACTGTGTATCTTCAGAAGTATTCATAAAAACATTTTCCTAAAACAGAAATTTAAGCTTAAAATCTCTGAAAACATAGTTGACTTAGATACGTCAGGTTCCAAAATGTTCCCCGCTTGCTTAGGATGTGTGGCATTATTGTTTGACAAGGGTACTTTGTGATCCCCCCACCCCAAACGACACACACAGACATAAGCTCCAGGCTAAATACGGTTTTTACGCTGCCTAGTACGAAACGGGAATAGAAGAACATTTGAAAAACGACTCTGAGGGACTTACCTTGAGACACTCAAATGCAGAAATTCTGTGAACTAAATTTGGCTTAATTCTCTTGTGAAAATACTCATAGTCGATTTCAAAATCAGAAGATTCGTGGTCATCTTCCTGTGTTAAAACAATAACAAAATGTTTTTACGCAGAAATTCCCTTTTGATGACAGTTTGGTGATACCAACTTTATAATTCTTGGTGTTTAAGTCACGAGTCGATAAGCAAGTAATTAAAACAATCTGAGCAGTATTATCCAGGCTACTTATGGCCCAGACCACCACTCTCTTTCGAAAATAGAGGAAGGCTTGGGTAAAAAAAATACTCTTGAGCGGTTATGGAGTAATTGGGGCTGGACACAAAGAACAAAATGTGGCAGAACGGCAATCCACGAGAGTAGCAGTTGGAGAACTAAGGAGCAACTAAATGAAGATGCTCTGAGAGCAATATATTCTTCTTTGAATTGTGTAACAAGCAGAGAAACTGCCAAACAAGGGGTATTTTGAAGACGTAAAATGCAAGGCCGACATGCGAAAACTCTGTTCGCCTTACAAACGGCGGCTCCGCCCGCAATACGAGCGGCATTAAAACCGAGCTGTCCTACCGAAACGACACGATAATGTTTTTCTTCACAACAGACAAAAGTAGAGACAATGCTTAAGTCGCTTTGACCTTAACTTGAGAATTCCGGGTTTAATTTGACGAGGAACAGCATATTTTGTTCAGAATAATGCAACTAATATCTTACTTGACGACACTCCACGAACTACGAGCGATTTGCCGGTGACCCATTTTTGGCGCCAAATTAGAAGCTTAGGGAAACAAAATGTTTCATACTTTTCAATTTTTGCAATCTGATATGATTTTTGGAAATGTAAATGCTGGTTAGTGAATATTCAATGCAATCTCCAGCGAGAAAAGTTGCCCGATTACAATGCCTTTCCTGTTAACATACATTAACGTCAAGATAGTAAAGTTTTTCCCGCCTACTGAATCCTGATTGGTCAATTCAAATTTCAGCCGCGCCAGCCGTATGCACGGTACCCAGCCCCTTCCCACACACTCCCCCGAAATAGGCAATCCCATAAGCACCCTCGCCGACACTATTAGCTAAGTATGGGTAGTCTTTTTCAAAGTGCTCCAAAAAAACATGACGTCAGCAAGTACAGCTTATCCGCTGGTGTTTATGGTACATGTAACCTCACAGGACAAAGCTGTTCACACAAACACGTCATACTTTTTAAACCTTCTAAGAGAAAAGGTTACTGTTTGCTGTCTCACGAAGAACAACTCAATGGAAGGAACAGTTAAATTAGGCTGTGGCTTTTTGTTCTATGCAGGAAATCCGGGGTTAATAATAACTTTTAAAGACTGCAGGTGACAACCCTAAAAAACATTATTTGATAATCTCCTTGTATTTATGGCAGTTGTCTCAAAATTTCCTGTTCCCCCAAAGCAACGCCTGCACATAAATCACACCAACGTACTTCCAAACTGTCAGTACAGTGTCAGAGTAAGTTTCGCAACCAAATGGGGTACTGGAGAAAACAACTGCATCCACATGTACAGGGTTTCAAAGCTATCCTTTACATTACAGAATGTTAATGAAGTCATTTTAAAGATTGGAATTTAAAGAGGCTTGTATTTTCTTTCAAGTTCCTTTTTCATATTTTTCCATTGGGAAGAAGAAAGGTACAGTACTCTTAAAGCTGCTCTCAACTTACCATTCCTAGTAAAATAGCCACCGGTTTTGAAGGTCTTGCTCCTACCGATAGCCAATATCTGAAACAATTCACAAGTAATTCTTATATCTAATCTCACGACATATCGCAGTTCATAACTTATAACTTATAACTAATAACTTAAACTTATAACTGCCTTATGAAACATAATTCAGGTGACTTCTCAACTTACTTTATTCTATCCATGTTTAAGCTTGCCAGCTTTTCATTTCAGGTGTTAGGTATTGGATCGAAAGTCCCCACCTAGATGAATTGATAGATAGATTTTTGTTTCGTTAATGCTCTAGTCTGGTCTTGAACTTTTACATACAGTAACATGTACAGGTCATGCACATGTGACTGTTTACACCGCATCCCAAAACAAAGCTAATAAGTTATAACCGCGGATATAAGTATTCCTCACCTGCTCCAGATATCCATAGTTTCGAGGCCTTTTTCTGTTGGTTGCCACGATGAAAAAGAAAGGCTTATTCTTGCAGCCATAGAGGGCAAAACGTAAAGTAACTATTGGAGGCTTCATGGTCGAAATAACCTTTCAGCTAAAACAGTCAGGCGTTTCAAGCGAAAAATCGCTCAGGAGCTGGTGACTAGAACCCAGACTTCTAATGGCCAACGAACAATATGGCGGCAGAATGCAGACAGAGTAGCCATTAATTGTAAGAATGGCTGCGAACCTTTTGATAATAAACCGCTGACCATACCCAACACTGCTGATAATACCTAGTTCACCCATTGTTTCCGTTCATTCCCCTTATTTACCTTCATTTAGCCTCATCCACGATCATTCATACACCCTCATTCACGTTCCGTCACTTGCATTCACCCTTATTCACGTTCATTCACCCTCATGTACCTTCATACACCCTCATTCACGTTCAGTCACTTGCATTCACCCTTATTCACATTCATTCACCCTCATTCACCTTCATTCACCCTCGTTCACCATCATTCACCCTCATTCACCCTAATTCACCTTCATTCACCCTCATACACCCGCATTATCCTTCATTCACCTTCAGTTCATACACCATCATTCATCCTCATTCATCTTCATACAATATCATTCACCCTCATTCACCCTCATTGACCCTCATTCACCTTCATACATCTTCATTCACCTTCATACACCTCCATTCACCTTCATACACCTCCATTCACCTATCTACACCTCTATTCATCTTCATACACTTTCATACACCATTATTCACCTTCATACACCATCATTCACCCTCATTCACCTTCATTCACCCTCATTCACCATCATTCACCCTCATTCACTCTCATTCACCTTCATTCGCCATCATTCATCCTCATTCACCTTTATTCACCCTCATTCACCTTCATACACCAACATTTACGTTCATTCACCTTCATACACCTTCATTCACCTCCACTCACCCTCATCCACCTTCATACACCTTTATACACCATCATTTACCTTCATACACCATCATTCACCCTCATTCATCCTCAATCACCTTAATTCACCATCATTCACCTTCATACTACATCACCCTCATTCACCTTCATTCACCCTCATTCACCATCATTCACCCTCATTCACCTTTATTTACCATCATTCACAATTATTCACCCTCTTGCACCTTCCTACACCACTATTCACCCTCGTTCACCTTCGTACACCTTCATTCACCACCATTCAACCTTATTCACCCTCATGCACCTTCATACCCCATTATTCACTGGGTGCTAGCTTATCTCAGTACGTGTGACCTTGTCAGTTAATATAACTAGCATGTGTGTATGAACAAGTTAGTGAAATTCTCTAAGGTTTTTGTTATGCGATCTGTTGTTTTCTGTTCTGAATTTTTGGTGACTTCTGTCCACCTATATTCATCAGAGTTGCAATCTTAAGGTTCGCTTTTCAAACGAATGTTAAGATTGCAACTCTGATGAAGGTGGATAGAAGCCATTAGAAGAGAAAACAACAGATCGAATAACGAAAACCTTAGAGAACTAGATATCATTTACCGATCGCAACACTGGAAGCATAATTTCAGTCACATCAAGTTAGTGTAAAATAACGTTTTTTTTTAACGGAATGTAACGTTTAACATTTTATTTTGCACTTGTGGCTACAGTACACAAAGGAAAAGGAAACCGAAGAAATATCGCCAATGTTAGAAAATAATGCACTGTGTGGACGTATGAGTTTGTATAGCAAGCCGCACACGACTTATGAACCCAGTCTTTCCGCGAGTTAAATTCTTGTTTTATGAATAAAGAGGTTGAGATTACATTTATTTAGTTTTGTAACATCGGCGGCGAAAGCGCGTCTTCAAGCTTCCTGGGTCACTTTCAGCTGTATTTCTAAGCAGCAAAGTTTAACGTGGGAGGAGGAAAGAATGCGCCTGTTAATTGAGGACCAATTGCCGGACAGTTCCTGCGAATGTGGAGGGGCGAGGCTAATATTTGTTTTTCTCTAGGCCTTTTGTAGCTCAAGGAACGACATCAGCTCCAAAGTTTACTTGATATACTTAGTTGTGTTGAATTGCGGACGTTAACCTGATCTAAATTTCACTAATGTAGCTTTTTTATGGCCGATAGTTGTAAGTTAACATCGTCTTATAATAACGAAAACTTCCAAAAACGCATGGTCTTCAACACGCCTTATCTCCCCCTCCCCCACTCTGATTTTTGTGGCTTTTTGGCAAAAGTTGATCTTTACCTTACTTCATGTTCAGTTTTGAAAAAATCTGTCAGTGGGCGTAAACGTCTTTAAACTAGGAAAATTTCAGAATTGCAATTTTGCAGTCGCAAAGTGCTATAGCCCTGGAAACTTTGATCGAAAATCCCTAATCTAACATTTCGATTTGCGAACTAAGACCTGAAAGTTTGGATTGGAATGTTGCATCAATCGGGCACGTGTGACCTGTAACTTGTAATTGGTCTATAACAACCTGATTCCCAGGGAGGCAGAGAAGAGGGAGCCTGGGAACGAGGTTGGGTCTATTTAAAATTGACGTCAGTTTCTTTTGGGTCTGTCTTCTTATTGATGATAAATTGCGTCATAACATTGTCAAAGTGGCTGTGGAACCACGAGCCGCAGGTGAGTGGTTCCGTAGTAAACTTTGACAATGTTACAACGAAATTAATCATCAATAAGAGGACAGACGCATAAAAAACTGACGTCAGTTTGTTTTTTTACAATAACAAGACCTCAAAATGGTCCAATGCCGGGAATAAATGAGGGGAAAAGACGCCGTAAACTTGCCGTAAATAAAGATAAGTGAATTTTATTCAAAATGACGCCAACATTGTCTATAGCTTTTCTCGCTTTTTGATTCGCTACTGAAAAAAGTCCATAAAATCTCATTGGTTAAAAAGTCGACAGTTTGACAGCAGAAAGTTGAACTTGAAAGCTTGCATAAATTAAAATTTTATCCGTCTGAGCGCGAGAAATTAGACAGTTATTATAAAAAAACAAATTCTAACAAAACCGAAAAACCGAAGTTTCTTGGCACAAAAACCGTAAAACCGGTCTCAAGAATGGGCAAAACCGCAAAACCGAAAATCCCAACGACCCCGTCAGAATTTAATTGTCCAGTAATATTTCTAAATCTTCCTCGGAGCACTTTCATTTACCATCATTCACCTTCATACACCTTCATTCACCATCATTCACCCTCATGCACTTCCATACACCCTCATTCATCTTAATTCACCCCCATTCGCCTTCATACACCTTCATACACCTTCATTCACTATCATTCACTATCATTCACCCTCATGCACCATCATTCACTCTCATTCACCGTCATTCACCTTCATACACCATCATTCACCCTCATTCACCTTCATTCACCCTCATTCACTCTCAAGTACATTAATGCAAAGAATGTTGTAATACATTTTCAAACTTCTGTAACGTTTACACTGTAGCCCAAGAGAATTACATGCAGTGGGAATGTTTTATAAGAACTACATATTGAGCTAAGTCACCCACCCCTGTAAGAAGGCCAGCTGTATCGCGAACAAGTGCACTTATGTCCAGGATTGAGTGTACTTACAAAATTAATAATATACATGAAAAAATTAAACGATTCTGATTGGCTGAGAGCAGTGCAGTTCAAGTGTAACACGAGTGCAAAAAGTGTAACATCAGTGAAAAAAGTGTAACACCAGTGCAAATTAAACGTCGTGATTTTGGATTATGATTGACTGAAAGACAATAGAATTGTTGTTTACAGTCTATCGAACTTTATCTCTGGCAATCTTTGTTAACTTTTCCTTTGTGTACTTTTGCAGTGAAAAAGCTGGTTCACCGCGTCAAATGGACAGGATAAACCTTCAGATACGGAAGGTACAGGAAACCTGAAAAATAACAGTTTGATAAGAAAGAAAAACACCAAAGACATAATGATAAACAATAAAGGAACAAGGATGGCTAAGGATGGAGAAGATTAACACAGATTGCAAACGAAGAATTTGAAAAATTGAGGCTAAACTTTTCAATATGTGCAAACCGTGACTGAGCTCCTTTAAATAAGCTTAAATTTGGCTATTTCCGTAAAAAAAATCACGAGAAATTATGAGAACTAAAGAAAATGTTAAAAAGAAACCGAACAAATGGCAAGATTTAAATTCTACAAAGAAACTAAATTCTAGATACAGAAGCGCTAAATTAAAATACCGTAGTGCAGCACGTTCTTTCCAGCGAACTTTGTCCGCAGGAATTTTTACGCTCAAAATTAAAAATGTTGGTTGTATCGACGGTTAGATCTTCATGCGATTGCGTAAGCTTATTCATTGTCAGAGTAAAGTTTTTCTTCCAAAGATAATTTCCAAAGACGTGAAAAAGAGGTAAGAAAATTGAGTATGCGTCATAATTTGCGCGCGCATAAATTTCGTCATTATTAAAGTTGAATTATGACGCAACTGTAATTATTTAGCTGGACCAAAAGTACGTTTTACGACGCTTCACCGCGGTGTTCTTGTCTATGGGATTTTCGACAGTTAGAGGCCAATTTCGATTTATTAAATGTCCTACTTAGCTCCGAGGCTTAGGAGAATAAAACAAAAGAGACCGCCTCGGGTCTAATTGATGAATAATTAACTTCTTTTTTTAATTTTCCGTTAAGCCTCGCGGAGCCAAGTTAGAATTTTAATATATCAAAATTGGCCTATTAAAACCAAACATAGCATATTCGGATCAAAATTCCTTTCACGTGCGTGTTTTTCTCCCAAGTTGCTCATTTTTCACAATTCAAAGCACACAATCTTAACGTGGGATGCATTTCTTTTGTTCAAAGCATATTTCTCGTGGCTCTAATGAATTTTAATGTGGGTATATATAAAGAAGTGTAGAATGACACACCCATTTTAGCGTCGGTCGCCGTTGCATTGAAGGCAAGGGCGAAGACATCTTAGTCGCTGTGCTCCCTTCAGGCAAGTCCATATTTTCTTTATTTATCGCCGTTGAATTGAAGGCAAGGGCGAAGACATCTTAGTCGATGTGCTTCCTTCAGGTAAGTCTACATTTTCTATAGCTAGTTACGTGTCCTAGCTGTTTCCCTCGTCTTTCAATTTGATCATTTAATGGTATAATAAAACTTTCCTCAATGCTGTGAAAGCTTCGAGGTGCATGTGTTTTTCCTTGACACCGAAGATTGCATTTAGGCGAAGTTGAAAAACCGAATACCGAACATTTCTCTTGTGGGTAACTGAATGATTATTTTTAATAAAATGTTTCTTTACAGCTTGCTAATCTACTTGGTTTGCCGTTTGACTTTGTCATTCGCAATTTGTTTCGTCACCTCGGAGCGCTACCATGTACACTCTTTTTAACTGTTATAAAAACAGAAAATTCCAACCGCCTTTGCCTTTGCTCTGATACGAAGAGAAAAGTTATGTAGTTATATCAAAACCTATAACTACTCTTCAGTTCGTTCCCACTGCAGTGCACCACTTTGTTGGTAGTCGTTTAAAAGTGTTATTCCACATTTTGAGGGAGTTTTGTTACATGCAAGGCCGATAGACGTCCGTTAACTGATACTAACACTCATTCAAGTCAGTTTTGCTAGAGTCAACACGCGAAAAACTTAACCATGACTTTCCTGTTTTTTCACAAGGATTGACCAGAGGCAGCAAAGTTGTATCCAACGGAGTTGAATTGGAGTGACAGGCGTCATTCACCAATTCAAATCAAGTGTAGCACGACCAGCTATGGACTCCTGGCAAGTTTCATGTTGACGACAACTCCGTTGAAGTTCAGATGAGTGAATCACAGTTGTCGCTAGATTTCATTTAATATAATCCTTTGAAGTTTTGCAGCTAAGTCCAGTTTAGGGGCATTCAGACGTGGCATTAGAACCGGTTTGCAATTTGATAAAGAATGTGATCGATTTCAAAATGAGTGCATGTCGCTGGTAATTTTGTATGTCTTGGTGCTGAATGTTTCGTAATTTTAATGGACGAGTCTCGTGTTTGGACGTATTTTTGCTTAAAATTAACCCACAGACAAAAGTGACACGTATTTATTTATTTCCTACCATTAAGTTATAACATTTTTCATTTATCTTACAAATACAGGAAATCGTGTACCGAGTTTAAGATCTTACGATTTGGTGGCACTAAAGCTTTACTGTTTTTTTTTTTTTTTTTTTTGACATAATCCATTCGTAGAATGCTTCAGTTTATCGTCCTGCGATCGTGTTTTTCTGTTTAAAAAAAGAATTTTTTGAAATCCATAGCAAGAATCTAAGAACTTCTAACTTATTGACTACACTGGCAAATTCGTTTATTAATTCTAAAAAAAAAAAAATTATCTGAGCTGAAGCTAACTGACGAGCCTATAGGCGTAGTTCAATGAGGAAAATGAGCAAAAAATAGCAAAATTCTCAGCGCAGGAAAAGATTTGCAAGCTCGTTAGGCTAGCTATATTGTTATTTGTTCGCCAACATGAGAGCAATTGGCTTTTGAAACAAAGAGGTGTTTGGTTGTACAAAAATTGAATTCAAAACAATTGACGTCAATGTCTGCAAGCAGTGAATATTGCTCTTTATCGCTGATCCGTTGACAGAAAAACTTATTGCCAGAATGTTGTCATGGAAATCAAACGCAGATGAATCCGATGGATTGACCACACACTTCCCAAGGTTGCCTAGAGGCGGACACCAACTGGCAACAGCGAACCTGGTTGGCCAAAAACCACCTGGCGCCTGTCATGAGCTCAATGAGGAACAACATATCGTACAAAATAGAGATGTAGATGGATTGTGGCTGCCTTGTGTCCCACAGAGAACGAAGATGATTAATTAAAAAAGTAAGTAAATCTCGTTATCAACCTTACAGCAAGTCTTTTATCGTAAATGGCGGCTGTCCTTCATTATCAACTCATTCTTACGCTACCAAGTTGAATAGAAATACATGAAAGATGAAGAGTTGTTCCAAATCGATTGTCTTAATTTGTGACGGCCATTTATTATGGTTCAACTTTCTGACCACAACATGCGAACAAGTTTTTGGAGTGAGCAAGTTATCTGTCCATGAAATAATCATAAGCAAACCTAGGTGATTAAATAACTAAAGTTGCTGCCGTTTGCTCTGCTATCTCCAGGATGACCAAAGATGTGTTAAAGGACAGTTCACGAGTTTCTGGATTTATTCATCAACCTTAATTAATTGAATTTCATCAACGTTAACTGAATTTTGGATGGCAGTGTGCAGAGCTTCACTTCTAGCGTACGATCGATGACTGTTGGAAAAACATCTCAGCTCAGATAAGTAGATTATGGTTTTCCTATCTTTACACTCCAAGAGTGTCAAAAATCTTGATTCTGATTGTAAAATTGATAGGTTTTCAAGTTTCGTACCATTGCTGCATATAAGCGTACGGTTGTCTTGTTGTCCAGAAAATACCATAATTTATATCAGTACAATACACGTACACTGTGTTATGTTCGATAATAATTATTATAATGAGACTACCGTTTGTTTGGAAGGACTTTGGGTCGAACTTTTGTTGGCTCAGATCATTTTCGCGTGGGGGGTGGAGTTATTATGTCAAGGAACATCTTGCACTTTTCATTTTACGTTCTTGGAATTAAGCGTCTGAAAACGTTTAGGTGAAGAGGAGAATATCACGACGTAAATAGTCATAAAAAAGATTTTTTAATGATCATTAAATCCAATTTTGATAGCTAGCTTATATTATAACCAAGTTAGAAAGCATTATCCTTGATTCTTAGAAGCGCGAACAATACAACCCATCTTGGATTCCATGGGAATTCTATTTCCTTTTTGAAGAAAATGCTAAAATTCGAAAACACATCAAAACACTACTGTTTTCTGAAAAGTTACATAGTTATCAATTGAATCTAACACTGCTGTAAATTTATTAGTTGACAAGGTAGTGTTGATTGAATATTCTTTTTTCTCTGTCTCTCTCGCTCCAGGCGGCTGATATATCACTGTTGACAGAAAGGGTAGCCATCTTGGATCGCAATGTACTGTTGGACTCTGGCACAAGTTGACTATTGGAAACATCAAATCTCAGATAAGTACATTATTTCTACTCTCGTTAACTTTTAACAGTTTCGGCGTAAGAATTATGAAAATCTCAGAAACTGATTAACTAGAAGATATTGTCTTGATGAAGAACCAAATTCTTAGAATTAATATTAACAATATGAGAAAATCAGTAACGAGAATACAGATTTTGAGCATGGGATGTACTTAAGAGTTACCACTTAGAAAAACTAAATTCTCAGAGTTAACATTTAAAACAATATGAGAAAACCAGTAATGAGAATATACATTTTGAGCATGGGATATGTTAAAAGTTACCACTCAGTTCGTTATGCTGAAGGTCGACCTGAAGCTATCGAATATTATATCTCGTAATTCTTGTTTTTTTCAAGGCATTGATGAAGACCATAACCAAAAGTTGTGGAAATTGAGATAAGAGAAAAAAAGTATTTTGCTAAATTGAGAACAATGGTGGTTTCTTTACGAGAAAAATTTCAATGAAGAGGAAGGGGTAGTAAGTAATTAATACATGGCCGCAGCTTATCAATAAAATCATGTCGTGAATGCTCACTAGTATTCCCATTAAGCCGAGATGAATGATACAACGAACTGTCGTTTTGCATGTATATATCCTTTGCATTTGAGTAGTATTCTCAAGAATATAAAGTGAAGTATCTCAATTGAAAGTTTTTAATCTGCCAGTTCGTCACTTCTCATACATTGCAAACTTCATGTAAGAGTGCTGTTTGTACAGCCGTATAACTCTTGACGGTATCACAATGAGCCAAATTAAAAGTAAGATTGCTCTAAAAAGGACTTCTTCTGTTTTTTGTTTGTTTGTTTGTTTGTTTTTGTCAAGTAAAGAAGGATTTTAAATCTCCAAAAAAATCTTGGAAAGGCACAGCTGGTCAGATAGCCGGACTACAATAGATCGTTTTCACTGTCGTGCAATAGAAAAAAAACAAGGAAATTCGATCTTATTGAAGATAAATAAAGAAGACTCCTCTCCAGGTTTTAGGTCTATGCGCCGTCCCAAACTTCAGTTATTTGCCTAAATGTTTTGCACAAATTTAAAGAGCTCAGTATGGTGCCGCCATATTGGTGTACCTCCGTGGTACACCAATTGGCGAATCTTTGTTTACAATATTTGCCCCATAAGTGATACAGTTTCTGATGGAAATTCTGAATGTTGAAAGGGCATAGCACGATCAACTGTGTCAAGGAATTTGAGCGCGATGTATTGCATAATTTTTGAGCGACGCGGGTTTAAAAACTCAAAATCAGGAGCCATAATCGGGACGGAGACCGTAAGCGCGCGCCATATCTAGTATTGGGGTTGTCCCCATGATATGGGACAATAATTCTATTTTTGGAACAAATTGCGCCATCGCCTGCGGCACACGCGCGTACATGCTGCGAGGATTTTTGCAGATGTCGCGCGGGGGAAATGGCGTCCAAAATTCCCGACATTTTTCATGTTCTGGCCCACAACTCAACGCGTTTACGTCTGTTGGAATTTTGCTTAAGTATTTTCGTCGTAAGCTGCTCCAGTTTGAGTGAAGTAAGACAGTGTCGAAATTATGTATGTTCCGCTTTAAGCTTAGATATATATCGCTGACCAAGTTGTGTTCCGACGGATGCTTCTGTTACACGAGCTATACATTACCCCACTTTAAATTTCACATATGTTGAAGATTGACAGCTTTTCCATTACACAGCAGAAAACTAGCTGGATATATTTAGATATAGCAGAACTTCAGGACTTCATAGTTTCCTAGCTCCCCTTGCCACTCGCTTGCGAGGAATTTGCCAGTCTATCGCGACCGAAAGGTAAAACAAAATTTGCTAGTTTGAGTTTCGCCTGAATTGTAAGCAACGCTTGATGTTTCATCAAGGCCCAATAACTTTACCTCCGTAGATACTGCTCAGTTTTATTCGTGTAAAATCCAGTAAATTCTCTGTTGTCGATGAACGAGAGCGCCCGCCGATGCGTGTTTTGTACAGTCAGTAAACATGACAAATTGTACTTCCGCCGCACTTTCGTGTGAAAGCGTACATCGAACTCGAACAATAACTCTGTAGTTTTGAAATATGTTTAAGATTGATAAGTGTTTGAGAACATATTAAAAGCTAAGCTGAAAATATGCGAATAAGGCAGAAATAATCAGCAAAGTACGAGATGTACGATGACGCTTTCTTTGATAAACTTCGAATAACGATTTCGATTTTGTTGATCGAGTTATCAAAACTCCTTGTCTATTTTCATTTTCGCAGTGTAAAACTTCACTATGCTTATGTTGAAGAAACACACATGATGTTAGTAGCCTTTTTTGCGTTCGTGAAATTTGTTGCAGCATCTCGGCACAAAAGATAACGAAAGAAATCTTTGTCAAGATTTGTTGGCAATTGAAAACACCGACTCGGACTTGAAAGTGCACGAGCTGCACTATGCAAATGAGCTAATTGTACGCGTCAGACTTTCCTTTCAAAAACTTTTGCAAACACACCAAACAATAAGAAACCATCAAAACACGTTTTGGTTATGATTCACCATTGTCTGAGAAACTCACAAATTAACTCGATACCAGAGTAGAGAGTTTCTTGCTATATTCTTAAGTCAGAACAAACGAAAAGACATACGCGTAAGCTTTCAACTAGCGCGAGCAGATCTTATTATCCATTCTCAGCGGGAGATTGAAGTCTTGTTTTCGACCCTGAAAAGCCCACCTTTTCCGTTAGCTCAGAGCGTAAAACTACATATAAGCGCCCTGGTTCATATTCCCTGCCTTATTCCCTACCTACGCTGTGAAAAATACGCAAGATAATCCCCAAAGGTCTTTCAACTCCCACCATTTGATCACGCAACGTGACAACATCCACGCAAGAGCCCTCGACATGTGCGTGGATCCGCGCGGATATATGACGTCAGGATGGCGCAATTTGCTCTAAAAATAGAAAAATTGTCCCATATCATAGGTGCGCGCGGATCCCAAGACTTACGGTCTCCGTCCCCGATTATGGCTCCTGCTCAAAATTTAACAAAGAATGTAAATGCTCATTAGGGCGTTTGCCACCCAGAAATTTGGCGGTTTTTTAAGGCCAATTTCTCCTCGAATATTACAGCCAAAGAGCCAAAAGTTACACCAATTACTAAGTTTCACAAGCTCTTTAAATTGTTGTAGTCAATTCGTGTCTAGCGTGATACCTTCTCCGTGCATAGTAGTATGTCAATGAGGAAAAATGTAAAAAATGACCTCGGCAAAGATTCGCCAATATGGCAGCCGGAAAATAGTGTGACAATCTGGATCTTCTTGGTTATCTAGGCCATTGATTGACTATTCTGCACAAACCAACATATTAACACTTAACTGCTACTTTTATTTCACGAAGGGCTAAAAATCATGAGATAAGTATATATTTTTCGACAAACGCGATGTTCCGCACTGCCATAACTCTAAAATTCAAAATGCACTTGTTACCAAACGAAGGACACCATTGCGCTGAAATGCTGTCAAGATGTATAATTTTCGCACCTCTTGTGCCTGATGAGGATAGAAACTCTGGTGGTTCTTTACGTTTGGATTTAAACGCTTGATGACGTCACATGAAAACGTTCCACTGAATTGAGCATAGAATAATTAAAGTTGCCTTATTCAGATCTAATCATTAATTAGTTCTACAATAATAATTAAGACAAAATCCGAGAGGAAATCGAGCAATTTCAGTTTTTATTGGACAAAAAGCTCCATCCAGAGTAATTCTAAGTATCTTGCAGTCCTTTCTGCATTTTCTAAAAGGTTACGATATAAATAGTTGCTTGAAATAACACCGAAAACCATTTCCCATGGAAATGTGGGAAAATAAGTTTCAAAGTTTAGAGAAATTGTGCAAGCAAAGGTAAACCTTCATCATCAGTTTCATTTCACCAGTAATTTCAAGTATTTCATATGAACTTCAAAATCTGTTTCAGTCGACATTTGGTGTCGTTAGAAATAATTTCCTTTGAGAAGATGTTTAGAACAGTCGCACAGCCGTTTGCAATACGATGTGAATAATCTCGGTACAAAGTTTTTTTCCACTTGTTACTCAAACGTCTTGTAGATTCCTTCTTAATTGCTCGGAGGAAGATTATTGAATGAACTTGGTGAGCAATTGTAAAAGGAGACCATGAAACAACTTTCATACCGTTACTGGAATTTGTTAACACAGGATTTGGCAATATGACTTCTACCAGTACCAGAGTATACAAGCTTATTGAAGTGCCTTTGCAATTAATTTTCAACTTGTTTTTTTACTTGCATAATGTTTACATTAATGGAGCCCTGAGTAGTTTCTTTTTTCATCACGGCATGCTTATGGAAGCACGTAAGGATACTTTTTTGAATATTTTAACCGACCCACCCCTCCAAAAGAATGAAAAACGGCCAAAATATATAGGGACTTTCAGAATATATTTAGGTAATTTCAGAATATATTTGCACATTGACCATTCAAAATCTGTGCAATGTCTTCTTTGGGGGGTTAAATCTTTCACGGACTCGTAGATAGATCAGAAAGAGAAAATGTTTTTAAAAAAAAATTGCTATGAATTAATTTAGGTGTATGGGTTAAATTTCACGGAGAAAACGTTTTTTCGCAATTTGCGATGAGTTCTCTTTCATCAAATTTTCTCTCATCAAATGTTCGTGATACAATGTTAACCGGAAACTGAAGTTCATTTAAAAATTTAATAAAGCAAAATTGTACTTATTAGAGTGTTTCATGTGAAAAAACGTTTTGAATGACATTCCAATGGGGGAAAGGAGCATTGTTGACTGGCCGTATTATCTATTGGACGAAACTTTGTGCTAAAATATTCAGAAAATACAAATTTTAAAGAAGACTCATGAATTATTATAACTGATCATAAAACGTAAATTGAAACTGTGTTAACACAACAATATTAAAGACATGATACAAGGTCAGCTAGACTTCGAACTGGAAATCCTTGAAAAAAACGCGGATGATATAATTAATAAATGGAATTTCTGTCGCTTATTTAAATCGACTTGAAAGATTCTACTTCTTGACTGGTTTTAAACTCACTACTTTGTTTTCAATTTCATTGGAAACTGCATGCGAAAACCTCTGTTTTTTATACATGAAAGAATGAATTTTGAGTTGTGGATAAGAAATGAAATAGTTAGCTTAAGCAACGACGATACCTACGCCAGGGACGACTCCTAGAAAGAAAAATGATATTTCTAATCTCCTAACAATCTGGATATCTGCTCCGTACCCCAATCAGTACTTAAAACTTGCTCAAACTAAATATGTAATGCCAGCGATCCATTCCAAAAAGAAATACAAAAAATTTGCCATCCCGACCTACGTTCTTCAAAATGCACAGAACCTGTTCATGTCGCATTACGGCTACAAAATGCACAAAGACTTAAAACGCACGCGCACAGCCATTGTTCTACTCAATAAACTTTTTGCTTGGTGACGTTTTCGTTGCTGTTTTATGTTTTTTTTTTCTTCATTTGGGATTTTTTATTTCCACAATTACATCAATTACAATCCTTTTTTTAACAATTAATTTACAGAAGAACGAATAAAGTTTGGTTTACAGAAGTTAACAATGACACCATATTGAATTAAGAAAAAAGATTTTGTCAATTCTTATCTTCATACTTATTTAACTTAACGATTTTCCTTAATGATAGCGTTGTCTACTATAATTATTAGTTAAAATTGCTTCCTCAAAGATCTTCTATTATTCTTTAAACAATTTAGTTTTATTCGATTTGAAATGTGTTTTTCAGTTTCATATTTAATTACCTAAATTCTTATGAAGTGGCTCAAGGAAGGTAATGTTTCTCTACATCGACAAGTCCACAAGAGAGATTTTCCTAAAATTACTATCTAATTAAATAGATCCATCTCCTCCTCAAAAGACCCAACAATAACATTGCAATATGTAAGCGAGAGGCTTCTGCAACTCTTGGTTGTGCTCAAACCTTTTTCATTAACCTCATGCCAAAAAGAATATGAAAAAGAACAACCGAACAAAATATGGGATATTGTTTCCGTTTGCTGATTACAGATGCAGTTGGGATTAGAAACGTATCCTATTTTACACAGGCGGTCATTAGTAAACAGAACAGAATTCAACACTTTGTACCGAAAGGAGCGTAGATACGGTTCATTAGCAGCCCTCACTGGCAGAAGAAATGCCTCTGAAACTTGCTTGTCATCAAGGCTAAATTCTTTCTTTAGCTTGACCCATTTACTTGGTTTTCCAATTTTTGTTTTATAGGAAAACAATAGTCAAAGTCACATTAGCGTTTGCCTTTACTGTGCTACGCAATGTTAGAAGATTGGAAAAAAATAAGCAATCATTATCAACACAATATTAAGATTAATAAATTTCTACGTGACTGAGACTGCCCTTCCGTCCAAAAAATTTTCGTTGCCGTTGCCGTCGTGGTTTGCTTGAGCTCCTTAATGTCCGGAAAGTTAGAACACACGGGTAACTGGGAGCGTAAGGCGGTGTTTCGTAAGACATTTCCGTAAATTCAAATTTATAATCATATTACCTTTGTGGGATAACTGCTTGCAAATGATTTGTTTCTCCGCCTCTTTTAGCGTAATTCCGAGAGTAGTTAACGCAATTTTCCTGTGTTTATTTTTCTTTGGTGACATCAGACAATAAGTGTTTCTGATTTTCGTGAGTGGATAATTTCCAGCTAGAACTGATACGAAAAGTAAGTGTTCCATGAGTGGTGAATTCAATGTTTGGGCGTTAACAGGGTCTGAAGACAGATGTCAGCGAGGCATCAATTCTAAACCAAACCCGGTTGTTCACTACATCACATGACTAAAAAAATGTATTATGGTTATGTTTGACAAAGGGAAATTGTGACATGCGAGAGAGTTTACAAAACTGTTTGGCTATGTATATACCAGCCCAAAGGGAAATAAATAGACGGCTTTCTTGTCAATTTCAAATTAAAAACTGACTCTTCGTATATCACTTGCACAAAAAAGTGACTTGACTCAGCTCGAAAGCTCATTTCAAGGGCACCGCTTTAAATATTGCAAATGAGCCAACGGATAATAAAGTTATAAAATTGACAGTGGATCAGCAATTAAATCTCTTGACTGAATTAAGACATTGCCAACGAGTCAGGTGATTAGAATAAATAGTAAATCAACTATGACATATTGTCTTGATGTCAAAATTTACAATATTTATCGCCAAATTTTCATCTTTCGCATACAAAAATCTACGAGAAAGAATGTAGCAACTAAGTATTGAATGTTTCATACTTTTAAGTGGAAAAAATATCAAACGTAAGATTTATTTTGCCAAATCGCTCGCATTGTGGGCTGAAATAGCGCCACAAAACACCAGCAACAGATTGTTTTCAGTCGTGTGTCGTGACGAAAGCTGACTCTATGCATTGTTAAAGAGGAGGCTAGGTAGAAGAAATGTACAATTTACCATCTCTTTGCGGCGTTCTTATTGGAAAAGGTCAGAGAAAAGAATTGGATTTACGTGTTTGAAAACTTTGTTTAAGTTCAATCTTGACACCAAAATTGCAGTACATATTCAAGAAGGGAAATCGATACCCCCAGAATAACCATTACGTTTGATTTAGGAATTCTGGCTTTATAAATTACCCACAGACAGGTTGTAAGAACTGTTCCTGTGGCATATTGTGTAGATTTCATCTCGATACAGTCGCATTAAAGAGCATTAAATGAAGCGGCTGCAATTTGTGGCAGCTCGACTTAGCATGTTTTTTTAAAAAACTAAATCAGTGACGACTAAGATGTTCAACGACAAAATAGGAAAAAAATTCCAAAGTAATACCAGGAGTGCGAATTTAATTCCTTACATGGTACAGTCACATGAAAAATGATAAGGAAAAACAGTACTTTTGTTTTAAGCGTCCTGTACAAAAAAAGTTAAGGTTGTGAAGTTCTTAACCAGTGATTTGTAGAAGAAAAAGTGAGAAACTTGCTGAACTGTAATTCAGAGGTGGATTGTTTATAAATTCAAGAGAAAGATATCTTTGCCATTTCGGTGCAAACGAAGATGTGATTTTCCAGCATACGCTCCGCTCCAGTTTTCACGTATTGTTCCTAGAAAGCGGTAACAAATTCAAGTTAAAAAGTCGTTCATCACTGAAACGTGTTATGTCGATTATAGAAATGGACTCTATTATTTCTAAGAAATAGTGATCAACAGCTCATTTCTCCTTTCACCAGATGATGAGAATTTCAATTAATTTCAGTTAATTACAATAATATTAATTTCAACAAGATGATGAGAAAAAAGGAAGTCATCAACTTTGGATCATTGTCTTGCTGGAGCAGTGAATTGGCCATTTCCGAGTTTACCTTGTCCTTCTGTTTGAAAACGAGTTCTCGTGCAAAACCACTTTTGCGATGGAAGGCAAATTTCACTCTCGATTTCTGATTTTTTTCTAATTTCTTTGTGTACGATGACAATTAAAAAATAAGATGGTCAATACGCAGACACGTGAGTTAAGTTATAATTATCCATTTCCAACGTTCAATAGTGCTGCCCACTTTGTTGCAAAAGTAAACAAGAAGTAAAGTTATATTATTCCATGATGATGATTAGTTTTCGATTTTCCATTATTTTATTGTAACCAGAAATAATTTGGCAACACTCTGTTAGAAATGCTGCGGGATAGCTTAAGGCATTTTAAAATTATTCAGTACCTTTAAGATTCCTGGAAGGAATATAGCCTAGAGTAATAAAATATTTCTGTTTGTCGTGAACGGATGTTAAATTTTCCAGCTAGTACCGATAAAAAGTTGTAACTCCATACATGTTTGGAGCGTTTCTAGCTACGGTCTTGAGAGAGGTGTCGGCAAGGCATCAAATTCCCCAACAAACCCGTTCTCTGTATAAAATGACTTACTATACACGACAAGTTCAGTGAGAAAATAAAAGCACTCTGTTTAACATTTCCGACAGTGGGAAACTGACAAGCGAGATAGTTTACAAATCTGATTTTGCCATCAGTCTCCAAAACGAAATAGAGCTTTTCGTCTACCAATTTTGAGTTTAAAATATGTTTCTTCACACTTCAGTTACACAAATAAACAGTAATTTGAGGCTCACTTAAAGAATGGCTTGATTTAGCTGGAAAGATCATTTCATGGGCACTTTATAAAATAGTAAATGAGTCGAGTCAAATGCTTTGTCTTACGGATAAAAAGGGTTTAAAATTGACAGGGGAAGAGCAACGTGTTCGTCACGTATAAAATAGCGGCAAGGTAGAACTGAATGAACTTTTCAATTCTCAAGAACTAGAAATCAACATACAATTTCTCCTAGCTGTTTTTAAGGTAGCTGAAGTAGATCTACAGTTCTTATTCATTTTAGCAGAACACGTTGTTAACTTGACTTTCTATAGAATGATAATAGAATCCTGGTTAACGGATTTTGTGATAAAGAAGAACCCAAATATTGATGGCATCCTATCAAACCCAAACGATACGAATAGCTTGTGTATATGAAAAGAAATTAAAGAAAGAAAAAACTTGACATAGAGATTTGAAATTTTTGCGCTCATTCTTGTTAAACCAGTACAGTTTGGCAAATTAGCATATAACGTCTCAGTGCACGTATTTTCAATTGTCTAGATAGCACTTACACTTGCCTTCTGACTGATCAATAATGATAATTCTTGTCAACAGGATCACAGATATTAGACGGATCCGTTAAGAAAATGGACTGCAGCACTTATCAATATTACATTCAACCACCTTAAAATAGTGTTAAAAAAGGAGGTCAGCAAGTCTTCGAAAAGAGTTAAACATTACTGACTTTTTGAAAGCTATTTCATCAATAAACAAGACTTGCAAGGTAGCTTTCATCAGCATTTACTTCTCTGAAACAATGTGAATCAAAGTATAATACTTAAGTGAAATTTCGCAAAGCCTTTCCTGGTGTTAAGAAGGTGAAAGGGCTAATTAAAGGACTCACAAAAAAGAGCTCTTGAAACCTTCTACAACATTAGATCATTAAATAACGAAAACAAGATATATAAACAAGCCGCAAACTAAGTTTCCGGCCAAATCTTGTGTCCTTGTCCATTACTTTAAAACTTAAACGCTGTGTTAATAAATAAAGATCTAACCTCCCCCCTCCCCCAATGATCGCAACATGTCAATCCAACATATCATAACATTTTGTGCGTAACATGTTGCACGCGCTTGGCCACCCTCTTGAGACATGTTCAATCATATTACGTGCTGATGGCTAATACTTAACCAAAACACCAAACATGTCGCAACAGGGTAGACAAACGCACACAACATGTTGGGAGGAGGTAGTAGGGAGCAAGATGACTCTTTTTCCCTCCTTGCTCCTCCCCAGAGGAGGTAGTAGGGAGCAAGATGACTCTTTTTCCCTCCTTGCTCCTCCCCAGAGGAGGTAGTAGGGAGCAAGATGACTCTTTTTCCCTCCTTGCTCCTCCCCAGAGGAGGTAGTAGGGAGCAAGATGACTCTTTTTCCCTCCTTGCTCCTCCCCAGAGGAGGTAGTAGGGAGCAAGATGACTCTTTTTCCCTCCTTGCTCCTCCCCAGAGGAGGTAGTAGGGAGCAAGATGACTCTTTTTCCCTCCTTGCTCCTCCCCAGAGGAGGTAGTAGGGAGCAAGATGACTCTTTTTCCCTCCTTGCTCCTCCCCAGAGGAGGTAGTAGGGAGCAAGATGACTCTTTTTCCCTCCTTGCTCCTCCCCAGAGGAGGTAGTAGGGAGCAAGATGACTCTTTTTCCCTCCTTGCTCCTCCCCAGAGGAGGTAGTAGGGAGCAAGATGACTCTTTTTCCCTCCTTGCTCCTCCCCAGAGGAGGTAGTAGGGAGCAAGATGACTCTTTTTCCCTCCTTGCTCCTCCCCAGAGGAGGTAGTAGGGAGCAAGATGACTCTTTTTCCCTCCTTGCTCCTCCCCAGAGGAGGTAGTAGGGAGCAAGATGACTCTTTTTCCCTCCTTGCTCCTCCCCAGAGGAGGTAGTAGGGAGCAAGATGACTCTTTTTCCCTCCTTGCTCCTCCCCAGAGGAGGTAGTAGGGAGCAAGATGACTCTTTTTCCCTCCTTGCTCCTCCCCAGAGGAGGTAGTAGGGAGCAAGATGACTCTTTTTCCCTCCTTGCTCCTCCCCAGAGGAGGTAGTAGGGAGCAAGATGACTCTTTTTCCCTCCTTGCTCCTCCCCAGAGGAGGTAGTAGGGAGCAAGATGACTCTTTTTCCCTCCTTGCTCCTCCCCAGAGGAGGTAGTAGGGAGCAAGATGACTCTTTTTCCCTCCTTGCTCCTCCCCAGAGGAGGTAGTAGGGAGCAAGATGACTCTTTTTCCCTCCTTGCTCCTCCCCAGAGGAGGTAGTAGGGAGCAAGATGACTCTTTTTCCCTCCTTGCTCCTCCCCAGAGGAGGTAGTAGGGAGCAAGATGACTCTTTTTCCCTCCTTGCTCCTCCCCAGAGGAGGTAGTAGGGAGCAAGATGACTCTTTTTCCCTCCTTGCTCCTCCCCAGAGGAGGTAGTAGGGAGCAAGATGACTCTTTTTCCCTCCTTGCTCCTCCCCAGAGGAGGTAGTAGGGAGCAAGATGACTCTTTTTCCCTCCTTGCTCCTCCCCAGAGGAGGTAGTAGGGAGCAAGATGACTCTTTTTCCCTCCTTGCTCCTCCCCAGAGGAGGTAGTAGGGAGCAAGATGACTCTTTTTCCCTCCTTGCTCCTCCCCAGAGGAGGTAGTAGGGAGCAAGATGACTCTTTTTCCCTCCTTGCTCCTCCCCAGAGGAGGTAGTAGGGAGCAAGATGACTCTTTTTCCCTCCTTGCTCCTCCCCAGAGGAGGTAGTAGGGAGCAAGATGACTCTTTTTCCCTCCTTGCTCCTCCCCAGAGGAGGTAGTAGGGAGCAAGATGACTCTTTTTCCCTCCTTGCTCCTCCCCAGAGGAGGTAGTAGGGAGCAAGATGACTCTTTTTCCCTCCTTGCTCCTCCCCAGAGGAGGTAGTAGGGAGCAAGATGACTCTTTTTCCCTCCTTGCTCCTCCCCAGAGGAGGTAGTAGGGAGCAAGATGACTCTTTTTCCCTCCTTGCTCCTCCCCAGAGGAGGTAGTAGGGAGCAAGATGACTCTTTTTCCCTCCTTGCTCCTCCCCAGAGGAGGTAGTAGGGAGCAAGATGACTCTTTTTCCCTCCTTGCTCCTCCCCAGAGGAGGTAGTAGGGAGCAAGATGACTCTTTTTCCCTCCTTGCTCCTCCCCAGAGGAGGTAGTAGGGAGCAAGATGACTCTTTTTCCCTCCTTGCTCCTCCCCAGAGGAGGTAGTAGGGAGCAAGATGACTCTTTTTCCCTCCTTGCTCCTCCCCAGAGGAGGTAGTAGGGAGCAAGATGACTCTTTTTCCCTCCTTGCTCCTCCCCAGAGGAGGTAGTAGGGAGCAAGATGACTCTTTTTCCCTCCTTGCTCCTCCCCAGAGGAGGTAGTAGGGAGCAAGATGACTCTTTCCATGGTTAATTTATTCATATATTCAATTTAGGTAATGACTCCAGAAATCGTAATAAACAAGGTGGAAATGCTTTTATTATTGTCCTTTACTTTGCTTGGAAGGAGAATTACTTTGCATTTAAATTTAGTTGAATCCAAGATACAGTTTTTATTCCTTAAGCGGAGCGCATTGCCTCAAGAAAATCGTCAGTGAGAGATATCCCTACACGATATTTCGGGCACAGTGGGTCATCTTTTGTCCTAAATTCCCCACTATCTTACCGGGGAATATTGTTAGAAGAGCATTAATTTCTGTTCCTCAAACCTCCACTCCACTGAATGAAACAATCACGCGTGAGGAATAAATTTCTTTTATAATCCTTTACTTTTTTAGGAAGGAGATTTGGAGGGAAGTATATGTCTTAACCATAATCTCTTAATCTTTCCTTTTAAAGTCAAAAGTGGTTACATTTTCAGTAAAACTTCCTCCCAAAGTAATTTTCTTTAAGATGGTCAAGGTTTAGGAAACGGCTGAAAGACTAGACTGCTTATTTATGCCCATAGTGTCGACACAGTGTAGTTTAGTCTTACCGCTACTTCTTAACCTTTAACCCTCTCAGAGAAAAGTACTTTGGGAGGAAGTCTACCTCATATTACAACCCCTTTTTGAACTTTAAAGGGCGAGTGGAGGATTATGGATGAGAGTTAAACTTCCTCTCCAAATATTCTCTCCAGGAAAGTAAAGGATTATGGACGAGATTTAGTCCTCCTTCGCGATTGTTTCATTCAGGGGAGTGGGGGTTTTGGGGGACAGGAATTAAGACTCTTCGAACAATCTTCCCCTGTAAGATGGTGGGGGATTTTTGGCCGAAGATAAACTACTGTGCACAATGGCTCGTGTAGGGGTATCTCCCGATTTTTTTATTATCTGACGATTTTTTTCTGGCATTGCCCTCTTCTTTGGGAATGAGCAATGTTCATTGGATTAAACTGAATTTAAATGCAAAGTAAAGGACAACGACACAGGTTTAACCGCACTCACCTTTCTGGTTCTGCGGCATGTTTTTTTCTACAGCTATTTTCTAAATAATATTTTATCACAGGAAGGTGTAAGAGCTTATTGGATTCTAGTCTTTAATTTGCTCTTTGCACCTTCCTTACATCAGCTAAGTTTACTTTCGTTATTTGCGAAAATCTCTATCTTTTTATTCTTCCCTCATACAGACTTGATATTATATATATTCACGTCCGCTTCATTTGTTAATCAACTATTCCATCGTAACTTACTATGAGGATCGACAGATTTACGATAAACGGAGTACAGGTGCTTTTCTTAAAGTTTATTTCCAAGTTCAAAGAGAATTTATTTGAAAGTGTTTCTGCATTTGTCTTTTAGCCAGTTGTTCGCTGTGGTGTATCATTGTTCACTTTCTTTACTATTCCTCAGGCTACCTGTTGATCGAATCAAATATTAACAGTTCATCAGAATGTGTCACGCAGAATCAACATGTATTATTATGCGCTGAACTGTCGGAGTGAGGGTGCTGCTGCGATACCCTCCTACTCGTTCTATATTTTCTTTCCAAATAAAGCTTACTGTGCTTACATACATAATGAAATGTTCACAAGGTAACGTTAGCTTTTGGCTTCAGAAAAAAATAAACAAATACTAAGCAAAATAAACTAGTCGTTTAAATATAGAACTCTTACTAAATGATTGCCAATTAAATCTCTACACTTTAAAACGTCACTATAGTGTTATCGAGCGCAGAATGAACTGTCTTTTGAGTCCATCTTTCAGCTTTGTCCGAGCGATTATCAGTTTTTTTTCTAAAATTTCGAGTGCTGTGACAGCAAATGGCCTTGTTTCACTGAGCCTTCTGGAGAATTTGATTATCCATTCAATATTTCTAAATCCTCTTCCGAAACTTCGGCGAGACAAGAAAAAATGTCCCTATTTTGCAGACTATCTTCAACAACTGAATAGTAATGGCTGATCGTACAAGGTATACCTTAGCCAATCAAAATGCAGTATTGCATTAGTATAATCCGGTAGATTTGTACTAATGATAAACAGATTACTGTACCGTTGTCAAGCACAATAACTGTTGGTTATTAATTCTTACATAATGATCAAGAGTGATCACAATAAAAAGTTTTCATGAAATCATTATGAAGACTGATTGACTTTGTGAATTCTTTTGTTAGAAAACATTTTTGGACCTAGAAATTTTAAAGTTAAAATTGTAAATTTCATTTTCAAAGTTAAAACTTTAACTTTGCAGCAACTATTTACTTCTGCTGGCATGTTGACACGACCTTGTTTCCTTACTTATGATCAACAACACGCTTTGCCTCCATCTGAACCAGTAGGGAAGAAATGACTTGCAGTTAATGTCTTTTTTCAGGTTTTCTGAACTGTACTTAACAAATCTTAAGAAAGAAACTGACATATTCATTTCCACTTGTCTTATTCGCATCCTTGGATGGGCCGTGGCTCAATATTTCTCTGCAAACTGAAGTCGAGTGATACAAAACTTAAGCCCTGCTCCGCTGTGTTAATACTTGGTTGGATTATCGCTTACAGAAAACAGCACCTCTTGTCAAAGATAGTTTTTTATGTTTTTGGTATCCTTAAAGGGACACAGTCGGCTTTGGGACCGCGCTGACCTGGACACTAGTTTTCTCACTTTGAAAAAGTTCACCTCAACCTGAAATCAAAGATACTCGTCGAGTACATCTAGAAATCCGCTTCAATCTTCGCAGTGTTTTGCTTGATTTTCAATCGTTTACTGAAAAACCTGTTTTTGAGTGGGCTTTTGCTCATCCTATGTTTTGTATCATATTTGGTTAAAAACAGTATGGATCGTGTCTCTGTGATATGCAAATTAACTATGAAATCAGATGGTATCTAATGCGCATGTGCTCCAGCTGACTGTGTCCCTTTAACTTTTAATAGGGTACCACTGATTCATGCTTCAAAAGTATTCATATTATTGATAAAAGAACGTAAAACCGAAAAATCAAAAACAAAGCCTCTCCAGTCTTTTCAAGGTACTGGACGTTTTTTTAAGCTTTTCGAAATATATGAACTGATTATGTCGTTCTCAAACCTTTTCATCAGCCTAGCGTTTTTGTCAGTAGTCCGACATCACCAAGTCCAATTACATCCTTTACAGGGACAGGATCCGGTACTTCTTTTTTTATTAGGTTACGTCGGTCCTTGCAAATTGACCTTGTGTTTTCACTGCTTACCAAAGCGTGGCTTATTTAACTATCAGAAACCATAGTACACTTGCCTGCCAAGGAGTTGAAAAACAAATATTGCTTCGGAAACAACATCAAAACTCGATCTGCTATTACCGACCAGCTAAGAAATAGACTGACAAATGCGGGGTAAAAATACAACCTTTATCAGCAATGATGTGAAATGATTTCCTGCTGCAAATTATTAACGACCTGTTAACATGTCCACGACTAAATTTCCTCACGGTTACGTGTTTGATTCTCGGTTCCAGTTTCTTATAGGTCATCGATACAATTTCAAGCATATCCTTAAGACAGTTGCATTTGTTCAAATCATAGTTAACAGAGGGAATGGTTAAGGATCCCAGCAAACATCAAAAAAGCAAACAAACAGGCTAAGAGTTATGTTGGAAGGTCTTTGACCCTGTACATCTTTTTGTTTTATGCTCCTAGACTGTGCATGAATTACGTAATCGCAATATTTCTATTGGTTAGCTGTATGAGCACACATAACAACTTTTTGTATTTTTCCAGATTTTGGGCAGGGTCAACCTCCCTCCCCCGCCCCAAACAGCCAACAAAAACATACAACAAAGAAATTTGCCATGATTCATAATCATTTCCCTCTATTAACCATGTTCAAATGTATCGTGTTTAAGTACTTTCTTATCTCACTTTAATTATTAATTGCCTTAATTGCCAATGCGTCTCGAAACAGTATTTAGGTCAATGCTCTTTCCAGTATCTTGATAAAGTGAAAACATTGGAAACTGACGCAGATCAATATAAATAACTAAACTTGGTAACTCCTTGTTAAAACAATCAGGGAACGTTTTGTTGTGTCAATTAGTTCACTGCTTTTCTTGACGCTCCTGTGGCAAACAAGCACACTCAAAGGTGTTTTATGAATTTTAGTGTACTTTTCTAAGCTCAAGTCCATGTTTTAGACATTTTTATGGTTTTTACAAAGTCTTAATTAAGAAAAAAAAATTGAATCGCCATATTTTTTAGTATTTTCAAACTTTTTGACATATTTGCAAATTTTGAAATCCAAGATGGAGGTCCTTTTTAAAAGCACGATATCAGTTTTACCTGACAAGTTATTGCACGAAACTTAACATTTCTAGATGATTTATCACCACATACTGCATATATGTTTTATTACTATACCGCATTTATAATTTGATGAACATGGAAAGAGACGCTCTCAGTTAACCTTCACCCTTTGCAGGTTCTAAAATTTGTTTCATTTTTAAGAACTCCATATAAGAGATAAAAAGGATAGACGAATATGATTAAAATTCAAAAGGTTTGTTCAAAAGTTCCAAAGCAAAAATTAAACCTTAATGATAATTATGTCTTGAAACCTTTCCTCAGGAATACTGCTTGTAAATACTTCTTGTAAAATCACGGTTCCTGCACTAAGTGAGACTAGTTTCTAACTTCTGATAATAACGTTTTCCAATGCAATAACTTTGTACTAATCTTCCTTATGTCGAATCGATGTAAAACTTTTACACTGAGTTGCTAAAATGAGCTTAGATCAGGAGCCATAATCGGGGACGGAGGCCGTAAGCACGCGCCATTTCTAGTATTGGGGCTGTCCCTATGATATGGGACAATTTTTCTATTTTTAGAACAAATTGCGCCATCGTGTGCGGAAAGCGCGCGTACACGCTGCGAGGATTTTTGCGGTTGTAGCGCGGGGGCAATGGCATCCGAAATTCCAGACATGTTTTATGCTTTTGGCCCACAACTCAATACGTTTATGTCTGTTGGAATTTTGCTCAAATATTTTCGTCGTAAGCTGCTCCAATTCGACTGAAGTAAGGCAGTGTCGAATTTAGGTATGTCCCGTTTTATATCACTCAGACCAAGTTGTGTTCCGCTGCTTCTTTTACAAGTGTTCCACATTACTCCACTATAAATTTCACATATGCTGAAGATTAACAGCTTTTCCGTAACACAGCAAAAAAACTGGTTGGAAAAATTTGGATATTGCAGCGTTTTAGGACTTCAAAGTTTCCCTCCTCTTGCCACACGCTTGGGGGATTTCGCCAGAGTCTATCGCCACCGAAAAGTAGTAAGCAATTGCAAGTTTGCATTTCGCCTGAATTGTAAGTAACACTTGATATTTCATCAAGACCCAATAAGTTTACGTCTGTAGACACGGCTAGGCTTTGTTTGTGTAAACATTCAATAAATTGTCTGTTGTCGATGAATAAGAGCGCCCGCCGATCCGTGTTTTTTGCAGTCAGTAAACATGACAAATTGGACTTCCGCAATAATATCTCTAGTTTTTAAATATGTTCAAGGTTGATAAATGTTTGAGAACATATTAAACTGCTTAGCTGAAAATATGTGAATACGGCAGGAATAATCACCAAAGTTACGATGACGTTTTCTTTAATCAACTCGAATAACGATTTCGATTTTGTTGGCTGAGTTATCAAAACTCCTTGTCTATTTTATTTTCGCAGCTCACGTAGGGGCCAAACCACCCCCCTAATGTTTCATGAAGGCTATATTTGCTTGGTTTATATATTTCTGAACCAAGTTTGGCAGATGAACTTTCTTTGTTCTCCAGTTTATTTTAATTCGGAAGTTGTGGCAAAATGTCAGATTATGACGTCATAATTGATGACGTCACCAAAACGTGCTATAATGTTTTGTAAAATCTGATGTAAAGATTATATCATTGGAAAGGCCTTGCCTTGAGGAGTAAAATGCCGGAAACCGTTTTTTGCTATGATGATTATTTTTTGAGATATGGTAAATTAAATTTTTTTTGCTTTCCCCCCCCCCCCCCCCCCGGGAATTTGCTTAACCATACTGTCCTTCTTAAGTCAGTCTCTCTGGTTTATTTTTTTCAGTCTTTTTCTAGGAAGGCTAATAATCTAGAAAAATAGAAAGCTTGATGTTGTCAAAAATCGTATGGTTTTAGAAATTTGATTTTCGGCTTTGTTAGGATAGTATTAACAGTAAAAAAACGGGTGACGTCACAGGTTATGACGTAACAAAACTTATTTTAACGCAATAACACTAGAGGGATAATTTTTTATTCCGATTTTCTTCTTTATTTTTGCTTTAGTCATCTGGCACATCACATGTGCAACATAGCTGCATTTGCTGGAACAAAATTACGGCTCCAATTTGGTGATTTTTCTCAAGGGGAGGACTCCATATTTTGCAGAGTTATTTTTCATATTTAAAAATGCCATATTTCATGTAATTTTTGTGATATGGACAAATTTTTTTCAGGTTTCAACTCCCCTTGATGTCCTCTTTCCAACACATTGTACAAAATATGCATATTAAAAACTTCAAAAGTGGCAAGAAACATGACGTCATCACTGTGACGTCACAACTTTGACATTTACTGACATTTTTCACATAAATATTTGGTGTAGAAAGAGTTTATATTTTTTAAGTAATGCGAAATAATGTGAAATATCCAAGAACTGATGAAACATTTGGGGGGTGGTTTGGCCCCTAGCTGTGTAAAATTTCACTACGTTGAAGAAACACACATGATAGTAGCCTTTTGGCGTTAGTGAAAATTGTTGCAGAATCTCAGCACAAAAGATAACGAAAGAAATCTTTGTCAAGATTTGTTGCCAATTAGCTACAATTGAAAACACAGACTCGGACTTTAAAGTGCACGCCCTGGAGCTACTTGTACGCGTCAGACGTTCCTTCCAAAACTTGCCAAACGAGCAGAAATATATCAAATAATATCAAAAACAGGTTTTGGTTATGATTAAGCACTGTTTGAGAAATTCACAAATTACCTCGATACCAGAGTAGAGAGATTTCTTACATAAACTTTATTCTTTAGACAACATCCACGCGAGAACCCATGACATGTGCGTGGATCCGCGCGGATGTATGTCCGAGTCAGGGTGGCGCAATTTGTTCTAAAAATAGCAAAAGTGCCCCATATCATTAGGTGCGCGCAGATCCCGAGACTTACGGTCTCCGTCCCCGGTTATGGCTCTTGCTTAGATTGAAGATTGTTTATTTTTTACGGAAAACGACATTCCAAGGAAGCGGGAGACTGCGCGTGCAGCAATTAACATACTATGTAAATTCAAAGCTTTCTAAAGTTTTCGATTCTATTTTATCTATTTTCTATTTCACTATTACATTTCATAAGTGTAAACAGTAGTTTTGATACCTTTTGACCTGTGTACTTGTTTTATTTATCTATTTTTCTCTGGGTCCATTTTTATTTATTTATTTATTTATTTATTTATTTTTATTTATTTATTTTTTTTTTGCTGTTTGTTTCAAAATGTTTCGACCATTACTTCAGTTTATCATTACAGCTACCCTGAGAGACTAGCGTCACATATTTATTCTAGCTGGAATGTTATTTGTTTGCTGTTTGCTTGAATACTGACACAAAAACTTTATTCACATGCAACAAACTGTTGTTTTCTTGAGAAAAAGAAAATACTCAAACTACACTTTGAAATCTATGTCAGTGAAACATCGCTACATCGAAAACATGACATTTCTCTAAAGGCTTGAGCCCACTTGTGCCCGGACACATGCAAGTACGTATCGAAACCAAACAACGCTCGTAAATATTTTCAGCCACCTGTTCTCTGTTCTAAACGTTAATTTTCCATGTTAAATGGTGTAGCAAGACACTAATTTGCCCTAGGCGATGATATTTTTTCATTCACCTCCATGTTTAACACTGTACTTATATCAGTTACACAGACGAAAAAGTAGTGCATGTTTATATAGATTGGTCAAGCTTCGAACATTGATGACCGAAAAATGATCGTGTTTGGCAAAGCGCAATTAGAATTGTCATGCCGATAAAGTCATGAGCTCTATCAGTCGTTATAAATGAAGTTGCTGTTCGTTCTTGAATGCCTGACAATACTATTTTAAAACACATTTGATTTTGAGTAATTCCTTCTCTAAATGAATCGCCTTTAAAGTTCATTTGCGGCCTCGTATAAGGAAAGCATTGTTCGCACTGCAAATTATCATTGTACTATTAAACTGGAATTGTTCTCGTAAATTGTCGTACATGCTTCTCTGTCTGCAGCGTAAGTGGATCACTTCCTTAAATCTTCGTTCGCAAAGCCAAGCCGAGAGTAAGCTGAAATGCTACGTTAGAATCTTTGTTTTTCACAATGTTTATATCAAAATAAATTTGTAACAATTTCTAGTACCACCACCACGGTTTTATTCTGTTAAATTTGAATTCAAAATGTTAGGAAAAAGCACTTCAATTTTGCATTGCGGAGAATATTCGGCCGTTTCAAGTTGTCCTTTAAAATAATAAATTGCGATGTTCAACCTTCCACTTCAGTCTCGTACTCAAAATATTCATTTTCCCAATTGATTGTCATACATTTCTTTTGTTGTTAGTTTATGAATTTGGTAACATTGCCTTTGTAACATACTTGACAACGCAACGAGGTACGATGTTATATTTTGATCACTCTTGGACTGAATCCGTTAATGGTAAACGACTAGAGAAACAAGAAAACGGCTTATCTGAAGTAAGATATTTCCAGGCCAGGGTCCAAGAGCCAGTACACTGCTATCCAAAATGACTACACATTTCTTTGAAAGGGCATTAAACCTAGAAAGAAAGGAAACATCAACAAAATAGCTGGTTAATATTGATTGTATCACTTAACACTTACTGTTTTCACAATGTTCTTACGAAGGTTATAATAATTAACACCAGCATGTTTTATTCTGTAACTTTGATTCCATTATGTTACTGGACAAGTCTCCAATCTTCAAGTAAAATTCTTCTTACTAGTTACAATATATCCTGATTCCAATATTTTCTCTCCAACTGAAATGCTTATAACAAGGGTCAGGAAGGCATTTATATGGTCAGACTCTGATCACTCTTTGGACTGAAACCGTTCAATGGTAAACAGAGAAGAAAACGACTTACCTGAAAAAAGGTCTTTTTCTGGCTGTCAACTTGAACCAGGCTTCGAGAGCTTACACACTTTGATCCAGCATGGCTACACTTTCTATTGAAACGATGTTTGCATTCAACCTGGTGATAAAAAGAGCAGAAAACAACAAATTAAATTACTTTTCAACGATTATCGGATCTCCAGTTGTGTTAATTTCGAATATTTGCCCCTAAATACACATTTACAGTGCTTTTCTAAAGCTTTACTTTATTGAAATTGATGAACAAATCTCTCGCAATCGTGTACTTTTAAGAATTCGTTCGGACATCAGAACAATTCCTCGTTGCCCAACCGGTATGTAAGAGTTTATGGGTTCGAATCCCGTCACGGACGGAGATGTTCAATTCTTTGTCCCAAACTCACCACACGATCAAAATTTCATCTTTCACTACTCCCGATTAGATTTCTCTACAGGATACTTGGAATGACACAGTTATTAAAGTGGTCGACGACAAATTCAAGTAAAATAAGGAAAGGGTGAACTTATCTGAATTAAGATTTTTCCAATATGTCATATATAGTGCACCAGCGTTCAAGAATTACACACTGCAATCCAAAATGGCCTCACTTTCTCTTCAATATCCGAGTTCACCTGGCAAAAAGGGAGATTAAACATAAAACGAACTATTTTTTTCATCAACAAATTCGAGACGTGTTTATAAATTTAATAACAGGCAATTCTGCAGTGACTTCTTAAAGCAGGTATCAATACTGTACGGTAAAATTATTTAAGAAAACACTAAATTTTTGTTGGCTGGCAAATCTCAAACAAACTTCCTGGTTCTGCCGAGGACATTAAAATAGTTAAAGATTTTCTCTGCAAGATACTTTAAAATGTATTGACATGGAAGGAGATTTTATTAACTTTAGACTGAAACCGAAAAAAAAGGAAAATTTGAGGTGCTGGACTTATTGTAGAGAAAAAGCGTTTCCAGCCATTAGCAAGCAGTGAACTACTGATTGAAACCACCGAGTCCAAGAGCTAACGAAGTTGTTTTTCTTGCATTGGCGAATTTTCAGTCCTTCGTTTCATAAATTTTCCAGAAACCAAGTGAGGCAAGGTGCAAATAAATTTCTAACACCGGCAAAAAATATTTTATGAACGTTACTGCTGAGCTTTGGTGGTACATTTAGACAACATTTCTCAGTTAATGAATAGAAAACTGCGAAGATAATATCTGGTCTATCTGAACCAAGATGTTTGCAATACTTACATTGTACCAAAGAACATTAGAGCCACGCACTGTCGTACAAAATGGACTTGTTTTCTCTCAGCATATCTTTTTTAAAACCTGCATGAAAAAGAAAAGAGGAAGCTTTGATACACTGACTTTTAAAAACTACGTTAGGCTTAGGAATTTGGTCAAAAAAATGCAGAGCTAGCGGTTCACAGAGACATTTAAAGCATAAATACTATTCAGACAGCGTTTAAACGCACAAAGCAGTATAAACTTATTATTTTTTTGCTACATGAAGACAGTTTATTTGGTGATTTCCCTCGGGATGTACTCTACATAATAAAAGAAAATCAATTATTTTCTTCCTTGGACTGATACTGTAAATGGTATAAGACAGAAGAGTTAAGAAAATGAGAACGAACTTATCTGACTATAAAATCTTTCAGATGTCGTCTACTTGCATCGAAGCGAAGGGTAAAACACTACAATCCAAAATGGCTGCATTTTCTTTCAATGCACGTGCACTCTGTGTTCAACCTTGGAAAAAAGAGAGCAAATGTCAATAAATGAAGTAAATCTCCTTTATTCAATAGAACAGTCTTGTAGTTGTACGATGTTGCTATTTTCAGGCATATTACATTGTATTCGCTAGCCTGAAATCAAGAGACTAGAGAAATGCATTTTATAGTGGTGACTGGCTTTCTTTTCGCTCAGAAAATTTACTGAGTACAAACGTGTTAGGTCTGGGATTCTGGTGGTATATTGTATTTCGATCAATCTTGCTCTGAATTAAATCGTTTACCAGGAAAACGACGAACAAATGACAAAACTACGATGTACTTATCTGGAATCAGTCATTTCCTGTAGTCAACTACCAGGTTGCGCTAGAGCCCAAGAACTACAACCTGCAATCCAAAAAGGTTTCTGGTGCATTTTAATTTAAATTACAATACACTAGAACAAAAAAATCATAAAATTGCAGCAAGGGTCAAACTGAACCATAGCAATCAATTTATCGTGATAGCTATCTTAGTCAGAATTTTTAAATCAGACTTTGCAACAAGGTCAGATCATACTTGTAAAATAAAGATAAAGTAAAACCTAGAATTTACCTGAAATTGGAGTTGATCGCAAAATGAAGAGACTGATAAAGAGAGAACGTAGCTTCAAAGCTGAACACGGCTGCTCATAATAGACTACGAGTAGTCCCTCTTTCACTTAGTCCGTCGTGCGTGACGCGAAAGAAATTCGCGAGAGAAAAATGGCCGCACGATATCCTAGGGGCTAGGAGCGCGCGAAAGGAGGGACTACCGCCTAAGCCCAAGGGTTTGCCCTTTCACGGCCGAGTGATTTTTCGGTGTAGGATTTCTCATCTTGACGTCCTCTTATTATCGCCTGTTATCAATAGCCCAGGGAGATCTGAATAAAATTGCTCTACTCTACTCTTCAAGTAGCCAGGCAAAAACATATGCCGTGAGAAGTATATCTTCGTTCAGTGTTCGTTCAGCGAAACTGCCAAAGAAGTTTTAAACAGAAGACGGCGAATGAGGCCTCTTGTAAGGATTTTCGCTACGTCTAAAAGTTATTGCGAAAATTTCAACAGAGTTTCAACCGAAAATTTACATTATACATTATACATTATACATAGGAGATCATCCAACTGCGGTGAAATGTTTGCCGATAGCAGCGGAAAATTTCAGGTGAATGTCCGGTTTCAAGTGAGAGTCCGGATCAATCTTTCAAATGGGCGGCAGAAAGGCCAAGTTCAGTGAATTGATATTCGCTGACTTAGACGATGCTGTTGAGCGGCGAAATCACTAACACGCTCGCAGTCGGGTTGGAGGCAGAAAGCTTTGCCAAACAAAACACTGGATGAATTTAAATCTTTCCAAAGCCTGTTGGCAGATTCGCAAGAACATCACGGCTTGCGAAGCGCGATTCCAACGCTTCGATTTGCTCTGGTACCGCTTCGATTTGCTCCGGTTCCAAAACATTCCTGCAAGACGTCACAGGTATCTCGAATGTTGACAACACGTTGTCAACGCGCCTAACA
>NW_028301553.1:4442500-4475000 GCF_042242905.1 Orbicella faveolata
TCATGTTTACTGTAGTGTCGGCTGACACTATAGACCGATATGTTGACCGATATATTGACCGACACTCAGCCAATACAAGGCTGATACAAGGCCGATACCTGGCTGATGTATCGACCGAGTATCAGTCAATATATTGGTCAACAGTATCAACCTGCACCACCTAATGTAAACATGATCCCATTTTGTTAATATCCCAGGTAATGAAGGGTTTAGTCTGCTAGATACCCTGGTCCCTGGGGTTTTCTTTCTTCTTCTTCTATCACAAAAAGCCATCTTTGTGGTGGTCAAAAAGAGTGTAAAAAGACATGTACTTCAGGGCACAAATTCGACCATTAGGATATGAAGAGAGCAAGAAAACCTCTGGAATCAGGGTATCTTCTCCAAAGACCTAGCACTAAATAAAGTTTGCTGATTCATGACCTGTATTTGACTGATTTGATAATGTACATTGATGTCAAACCCAGGAGAGGGGACCCTGGCCATATGTGAGAATTTGACATCTACTACACATCATCCCACCCCTTCAATTATTTTAAATACATGACATTTGTACATGTGGGGTCCGGGCGTGAGGGTCGGGATGCTTGACTTTGTGAGAGGAGTACTGAGCTTGAAGCCTAACCATATGTAATTGTTGGATCATCTTGGGAATAAAACCCATCACAACTGTTGGAAGGGAAGGGTTAATGTTTTCCGTTATGCCTCAGTTAATTTATAACTGAAGGTAGATAAATATCCATTCTGCCAGCTAGGTGGCAATGGAATCTAGTGTCACACTGTACAAAGTAATAGCTGTACAGATACAACAATAATTTCATTCAATACTTTTCACTACAATACATTTGTCTTTATTTTAAAAGCATGTGAAGTTTCCCATCTTTATACTCGTCTGATACTCAGGTTGAAGTTCTTCCAGTCATCCTCTGGTGGTCATGTGACTGTAACATCAACATCAGGCAAGATTCTTCACAGCTTGTCTGGCTTGTCACACCCCATACCAAGGTTGATACTATCTGCTGTGAAGGGCCATCTTGAAGGCTACAGTGATGGTGGTTTGAGAACAGCACTTCTCTTACTAAGGTGCCTATTAACCTACATGTAATTGCATTTCATCTATCAACACATACAACACATTGCATCCATCCATGAAGCGTAACAAATTAAGCACACAGTTTTACTTTTCAAACGTTTCAACAACATGCACCATGACTGGTACAAAGGAATTTTAAAAGAAAGATTTGTCGCGTAAGATTTTCAATTTAAATTTATCGATGACATAATTTTTTATAATATCAATTATTAAATTCTTGAATTTATGAATTTACTTCCATTTTCAACAATGTAATATTGTTATATTTTTTATTGTAAAAAAATCATTTTAATTTTATGTACTTACATTTTAGCTAGGTTGTATTTTCTTTGTTTACTTGTTTATCAATTAATTTATATTTATGTTACTTACTTTAAGAGTGGGCTTCCTGCGAGGTAGGTTTATGGCTAAGCGCAGTTGGTACTATAAATATAGAATTGTCTTTAACCTACATTGAAAGTTTTGTCTGTTATGTAACACATGCAAAAATGTTAAATTATATTTCTCTTTCAAAGATGAAACTAGTAAGATGAAAGCCCCATATTTGGTACAGAACATGTAAAAAAAATGTAATGTAGTCGGAATGATTGCCACAACAACTTGCTCACACCTTGGGTTTAACACCTTAAAAAAAGGTGGAAAGAAACGCTTTGAAAGTAGAGAGTTGTATGAGACCTCATATAATCTTGCAATAATTATAGTCAGGGACCAAATCTTCTAGTTTATCTTTTTTTGTAGAATACTGTTACTGGTAATTGTAGAGGTGTGCATAGATTTATTGATCCTTATTGTTTCTCTGTTATAGTCTGATACAGTCATCCCTTGATCTGCCTGTCCCAAGAGCCCTCATCACTCAGATCAGTCAACATTCACTGCAAGTCATTACCAGTCACCTACAGTCATGTCGATGGAAAATGAACATTGATATTGGTAACATGAAGACCATGCTGTCCATTGTAAACAGCATAATTGGAACAAAGCCTGTTTGTCGTCTTAGTGAATCTGACAAACAGTATTTAAGTGTGCTCGTCATCAAGGTACAGGATTTAATATTTTTTGTGTGTTTATCTAGCGGTGGATACATGTTCAAGGTGCCAATGCACTCACTTAAGTACAAGTTTTTATTAATACCTCAAACATGACTTACACAAGCTAAAGAGATATAACTACCCAGGCCAGTGCTTCAATCATTGAATGTTTGTTAACATGCTATATGGTGGCTTTACTAATAGACTCAAACTTAGAAAGACACATGTTTGATGTGAAATTTGACTCTGATCAGGGATGGTAATAAGAGGACGTAAGTGGTGTTAACTTGTGAGAATCGTTACAAGCTTATTGCATGCAAATTATAAAGAAAATCTAATGACTTTATTTTCTACAAATAAACAAAACCGATTTTAAAGGCCTGTTTATATTTATTCATGTTGCCATGGCAACGGCACATTCGTCAGCTTAACCATCAAAGAACCAAAGTTTGTGTTGTAAACTTGCTTGCTGCCATTTTTGGCGACCGAGGGATCAAGGGTTTTAGAGAAAAAGGTGAATGAAACAAAGGTATCAAAAACTGTTCAGCCACCTTAAAGTGCACCTAACCCCAAAATATTTTTTCGCTAAAATGAATCCACTTACTGTTAAAACTAATTCGGCGAAAAAAATTTTTGAATTTGGTTGAATCCTCAATTTGCTATGGCCCGCCGAAAACGCGAAAATCGCCCTAAATCGGCGCCATTTTGTTTCACGACCGAGTTCTGGGGGGAATGGGTCCAGCGGCAGTTGTGACGTCTACCCAGGAACGAAACGTGTTTCGCCGCTAGTCATTTCACTGTAGTGGCTGTGTTGCTCGTGAAGAATTTGCAGCTAAAATGCCTACGAGGTGTGTTGCAGGCGGTTGCAGCAACACCCCAGACTTGGAAAATGGAATAGCGCTTCACTGTATTCCATATTTTGGTGACGATCGGCCACAAGCGAAAAAAAGACGAAAAAAGTGGCTGGACTTTGTAAAGCAAGAGAGAGCGAAGTGGGAGCCTTCGAAGAACTCGGCCATCTGTTCAGTGCACTTCAAGCCAGAAGATTTCCACCTCAGGTATGAAGTTTATATCAGAGTCATCTGAATAAAAACTCATCTCTGACTCTGAGGAGGAAGACATCTTGATCTTCTAGCGAAAATTTGGGCGTTTTAGAGCTAAAATATGCAAAAGCGAGTATTCTACACTACGACGTCCAAAGAAAGCAAAGAGAAATGACTGAGGGCTGTTCTATTCGGTAGCTGGGTAGACGTCACAACCTTGCTCGACCCAGACTCCCTAAAACGCGGTCGTGAAACATCTCGAGCACGACTTTGGCGGGCCATAGAAAATTGAGGATTCAACCAAATTCAAAAATGTTTTCGCGGAATTAGTTTAAACAGTAAGTGGATTCGTTTTAGCGAAAAAAAAATTTGGGGGTTAGGTGCACTTTAAGCCTCGCGGAGCCAAGTTAGAATTTTAATATATCAAAATTGGCCTATTAACAACAAACATAGCATAGTCGGATCAAAATTCCTTTCAGGTGCGTGTTTTTCACAATTCAAAGCACATAATCTTAACGTGGGATGCATTTCTTTTGTTCAAAGCATAATTCTCGTGGCTGTAATGAATTTTAATGTGGGTATATATAAAGAAGTGTAGAATGACACACCCATTTTAGCGTCGGTTGCCGTTGCATTGAAGGCAAGGGCGAAGACATCTTAGTCGCTGTGCTCCCCTCAGGCAAGTCCAGGTTTTCTTTATTTATCGCCGTTGAATTGAAGGCAAGGGCGAAGACACCTTAGTCGATGTGCTTCCTTCAGGTAAGTCCACATTTTCTCTAGCTAGTTACGCGTCCTAGCTGTTTCCCTCGTCTTTCAATTTGATCATTTAATGGTATAATAAAACTTTCCTCAATGCTGTGAAAGCTTCGAGGTGCATGTGTTTTTCCTTGACACCGAAGACTGTATTTAGGCGAAGTTGAAAAACCGAATAGCAAACATTTCTCTTGTGAGTAACTGAATGGATTATTTTTAATAAAATGTTTGTTTACAGCTTGATAATCTGCTTGGTTTGCCGTTTGACTTTGTCATTCGCAATTTGTTTCGTCACCTCGGAGCGCTACCATGTACACTCTTTTTAACTGTTATACAAACAGAAAATTCCAACCGCCTTTGCCTTTGCTCTGATACGAAGAGAACAGTTATGTAGTTATATCAGAACCTATAACTAATCTTCAGTTCGTTCCTACTGCAGTGCACCACTTTGTTGGTAGTCGTTTAAAAGTGTTATTCCTCATTTTGAGGGAGTTTTGTTACGTGCAAGGCCGATAGACGTCCGTTAACTGATACTAATACTCAATCAAGTCAGTTTTGCTTGAGTTAACACGCGAAAAACTTAACCATGACTTTCCTGTTTGTTCACAAGAATTGACCACAGGCAGCAAAGTTGTATCCAAAGGAATTGAATTGGAGTGACGGGCGTCATTCTCCAATTCAAATCAAGTGTAGCACGACCAGCTATGGACTCCTGGCAAGTTTCATGTTGACGACAACTCCGTTGAAGTTCAGATAAGTGAATCACAGTTGTCGCTAGATTTTATTTAATATAATCCTTTGAAGTTTTGCAGCTAAGTCCAGTTTAGGGGCATTCAGACGTAACATTAGAACCGGTTTGCAATTTAATAAAGAATGTGATCGATTTCAAAATGAGTGCACGTCGCTGGTAATTTTGTATGCCTTGGTGCTGAATGTTTCGTAATTTTAATGGACGAGTCTCGTGTTTGGACGTATTTTTGCTTAAAATTAACCCACAGACAAAAGTGACACGTATTATTTATTTCGAACTATTAAGTTAAAACATTTTTCATTTATCTTACAAATACAGGAAATCGAGTACCGAGTCTAAGATCTTACGATTTGGTGGCACTAAAGTTTTACTGTTTTTTTTTTTTTGTTTGTTTTGTTTTTTGTTTTTTCCTTTTTTTTTTTACATAATCCATTCGTAGAATGCTTCAGTTTATCGTCCTGCGATCGTGTTTTTCTGTTTAAAAAAAGAATTTTTTGAAATCCATAGCAAGAATCTAAGAACTTCTAACTTATTGACTACACTGGCAAATTCGTTTATTAATTCTAAAAAAAAAAAAATTATCTGAGCTGAAGCTAACTGACGAGCCTATAGGCGTAGTTCAATGAGGAAAATGAGCAAAAAATAGCAAAATTCTCAGCGCAGGAAAAGATTTGCAAGCTCGTTAGGCTAGCTATATTGTTATTTGTTCGCCAACATGAGAGCAATTGGCTTTTGAAACAAAGAGGTGTTTGGTTGTACAAAAATTGAATTCAAAACAATTGACGTCAATGTCTGCAAGCAGTGAATATTGCTCTTTATCTCTGATCCGTTGACAGAAAAACTTATTGCCAGAATGTTGTCATGGAAATCAAACGCAGATGAATCCGATGGATTGACCACACACTTCCCAAGGTTGCCTAGAGGCGGACACCAACTGGCAACAGCGAACCTGGTTGGCCAAAAACCACCTGGCGCCTGTCATGAGCTCAATGAGGAACAACATATCGTACAAAATAGAGATGTAGATGGATTGTGGCTGCCTTGTGTCCAACAGAGAACGAAGATGATTAATTAAAAAAGTAAGTAAATCTCGTTATCAACCTTACAGCAAGTCTTTTATCGTAAATGGCGGCTGTCCTTCATTATCAACTCATTCTTACGCTACCAAGTTGAATAGAAATACATGAAAGATGAAGAGTTGTTCCAAATCGATTGTCTTAATTTGTGACGGCCATTTATTATGGTTCAACTTTCTGACCACAACATGCGAACAAGTTTTTGGAGTGAGCAAGTTATGTCCATGAAATAATCATAAGCAAACCTAGGTGATTAAATAACTAAAGTTGCTGCCGTTTGCTCTGCTATCTCCAGGATGACCAAAGATGTGTTAAAGGACAGTTCACGAGTTTCTGGATTTATTCATCAACCTTAATTAATTGAATTTCATCAACGTTAACTGAATTTTGGATGGCAGTGTGCAGAGCTTCACTTCTAGCGTACGATCGATGACTGTTGGAAAAACATCTCAGCTCAGATAAGTAGATTATGGTTTTCCTATCTTTACACTCCAAGAGTGTCAAAAATCTTGATTCTGATTGTAAAATTGATAGGTTTTCAAGTTTCGTACCATTGCTGCATATAAGCGTACGGTTGTCTTGTTGTCCAGAAAATACCATAATTTATATCAGTACAATACACGTACACTGTGTTATGTTCGATAATAATTATTATAATGAGACTACTGTTTGTTTGGAAGGACTTTGGGTCGAACGTTTGTTGGCTCAGATCATTTTCGCGTGGGGGGTGGAGTTATTATGTGAAGGAACATCTTGCACTTTTCATTTTACGTTCTTGGAATTAAGCGTCTGAAAACGTTTAGGTGAAGAGGAGAATACCACGACGTAAATAGTCATAAAAAAGATTTTTTAATGATCATTAAATCCAATTTTGATAGCTAGCTTATATTATAACCAAGTTAGAAAGCATTATCCTTGATTCTTAGAAGCGCGAACAATACAACCCATCTTGGATTCCATGGGAATTCTATTTCCTTTTTGAAGAAAATGCTAAAATTCGAAAACACATCAAAACACTACTGTTTTCTGAAAAGTTACATAGTTATCAATTGAATCTAACACTGCTGTAAATTTATTAGTTGACAAGGTAGTGTTGATTGAATATTCTTTTTTCTGTCTCTCTCGCTCCAGGCGGCTGATATATCACTGTTGACAGAAAGGGTAGCCATCTTGGATCGCAATGTACTGTTGGACTCTGGCACAAGTTGACTATTGGAAACATCAAATCTCAGATAAGTACATTATTTCTACTCTCGTTAACTTTTAACAGTTTCGGCGTAAGAATTATGAAAATCTCAGAAACTGATTAACTAGAAGATATTGTCTTGATGAAGAACCAAATTCTTAGAATTAATATTAACAATATGAGAAAATCAGTAACGAGAATACACATTTTGAGCATGGGATGTACTTAAGAGTTACCACTTAGAAAAACTAAATTCTCAGAGTTAACATTTAAAACAATATGAGAAAACCAGTAATGAGAATATACATTTTGAGCATGGGATATGTTAAAAGTTACCACTCAGTTCGTTATGCTGAAGGTCGACCTGAAGCTATCGAATATTATATCTCGTAATTCTTGTTTTTTTCAAGGCATTGATGAAGACCATAACCAAAAGTTGTGGAAATTGAGATAAGAGAAAAAAAGTATTTTGCTAAATTGAGAACAATGGTGGTTTCTTTACGAGAAAAATTTCAATGAAGAGGAAGGGGTAGTAAGTAATTAATACATGGCCGCAGCTTATCAATAAAATCATGTCGTGAATTCTCACTAGTATTCCCATTAAGCCGAGATGAATGATACAACGAACTGTCGTTTTGCATGTATATATCCTTTGCATTTGGGTAGTATTCTCAAGAATATAAAGTGAAGTATCTCAATTGAAAGTTTTTAATCTGCCAGTTCGTCACTTCTCATACATTGCAAACTTCATGTAAGAGTGCTGTTTGTACAGCCGTATAACTCTTGACGGTATCACAATGAGCCAAATTAAAAGTAAGATTGCTCTAAAAAGGACTTCTTCTGTTTTTTGTTTGTTTGTTTGTTTGTTTGTTTGTTTGTTTTTGTCAAGTAGAGAAGGATTTTAAATCTTGAAAAAAATCTTGGAAAGGCACAGCTGGTCAGATAGCCGGACTACAATAGATCGTTTTCACTGTCGTGCAATAGAAAAAAAACAAGGAAATTCGATCTTATTGAAGATAAATAAAGAAGACTCCTCTCCAGGTTTTAGGTCTATGCGCCGTCCCAAACTTCAGTTATTTGCCTGAATGTTTTGCACAAATTTAAAGAGCTCAGTATGGTGCCGCCATATTGGTGTAGCTCCGTGGTACACCAATTGGCGAATCTTTGTTTACAATATTTGCCCCATAAGTGATACAGTTTCTGATGGAAATTCTGAATGTTGAAAGGGCATAGCACGATCAACTGTGTCAAGGAATTTGAGCGCGATGTATTGCATAATTTTTGAGCGACGCGGGTTTAAAAACTCAAAATCAGGAGCCATAATCGGGACGGAGACCGTAAGCGCGCGCCATATCTAGTATTGGGGTTGTCCCCATGATATGGGACAATAATTCTATTTTTAGAACAAATTGCGCCATCGCCTGCGGCACACGCGCGTACATGCTGCGAGGATTTTTGCAGATGTCGCGCGGGGGAAATGGCGTCCAAAATTCCCGACATTTTTCATGTTCTGGCCCACAACTCAACGCGTTTACGTCTGTTGGAATTTTGCTTAAGTATTTTCGTCGTAAGCTGCTCCAGTTTGAGTGAAGTAAGACAGTGTCGAATTTAGGTATGTTCCGCTTTAAGCTTAGATATATATCGCTGACCAAGTTGTGTTCCGACGGATGCTTCTGTTACATGAGCTATACATTACCCCACTTTAAATTTCACATATGTTGAAGATTGACAGCTTTTCCATTACACAGCAAAAAACTAGCTGGATATATTTAGATATAGCAGAGCTTCAGGACTTCATAGTTTCCTAGCTCCCCTTGCCACTCGCTTGCGAGGAATTTACCAGTCTATCGCGACCGAAAGGTAAAACAAAATTTGCTAGTTTGAGTTTCGCCTGAATTGTAAGCAACGCTTGATGTTTCATCAAGGCCCAATAACTTTACCTCCGTAGATACTGCTGAGTTTTATTCGTGTAAAATCCAGTAAATTCTCTGTTGTCGATGAACGGGAGCGCCCGCCGATGCGTGTTTTGTACAGTCAGTAAACATGACAAATTGTACTTCCGCCGCACTTTCGTGTGAAAGCGTACATCGAACTCGAACAATAACTCTGTAGTTTTGAAATATGTTTAAGATTGATAAGTGTTTGAGAACATATTAAAAGCTAAGCTGAAAATTTGCGAATAAGGCAGAAATAATCAGCAAAGTACGAGATGTACGATGACGCTTTCTTTGATAAACTTCGAATAACGATTTCGATTTTGTTGATCGAGTTATCAAAACTCCTTGTCTATTTTCATTTTCGCAGTGTAAAACTTCACTATGCTTATGTTGAAGAAACACACATGATGTTAGTAGCCTTTTTTGCGTTCGTGAAATGTGTTGCAGCATCTCGGCACAAAAGATAACGAAAGAAATCTTTGTCAAGATTTGTTGGCAATTGAAAACACCGACTCGGACTTGAAAGTGCACGAGCTGCACTATGCAAATGAGCTAATTGTACGCGTCAGACTTTCCTTTCAAAAACTTTTGCAAACACACCAAACAATAAGAAACCATCAAAACACGTTTTGGTTATGATTCACCATTGTCTGAGAAACTCACAAATTAACTCGATACCAGAGTAGAGAGTTTCTTGCTATATTCTTAAGTCAGAACAAACGAAAAAACATACGCGTAAGCTTTCAACTAGCGCGAGCAGATCTTATTATCCATTCTCAGCGGGAGATTGAAGTCTTGTTTTCGACCCTGAAAAGCCCACCTTTTCCGTTAGCTCAGAGCGTAAAACTACATATAAGCGCCCTGGTTCGTATTCCCTGCCTTATTCCCTACCTACGCTGTGAAAAATACGCAAGATAATCCCCAAAGGTCTTTCAACTCCCACCATTTGATCACGCAACGTGACAACATCCACGCAAGAGCCCTCGACATGTGCGTGGATCCGCGCGGATATATGACGTCAGGATGGCGCAATTTGCTCTAAAAATAGAAAAATTGTCCCATATCATAGGTGCGCGCGGATCCCAAGACTTACGGTCTCCGTCCCCGATTATGGCTCCTGCTCAAAATTTAACAAAGAATGTAAATGCTCATTAGGGCGTTTGCCACCCAGAAATTTGGCGGTTTTTTAAGGCCAATTTCTTCTCGAATATTACAGCCAAAGAGCCAAAAGTTTCACCAATTACTAAGTTTCACAAGCTCTTTAAATTGTTGTAGTCAATTCGTGTCTAGCGTGATACCTTCTCCGTGCATAGTAGTATGTCAATGAGGAAAAATGTAAAAAATGACCTCGGCAAAGATTCGCCAATATGGCAGCCGGAAAATAGTGTGACAATCTGGATCTTCTTGGTTATCTAGGCCATTGATTGACTATTCTGCACAAACCAACATATTAACACTTAACTGCTACTTTTATTTCACGAAGGGCTAAAAATCATGAGATAAGTATATATTTTTCGACAAACGCGATGTTCCGCACTGCCATAACTCTAAAATTCAAAATGCACTTGTTACCAAACGAAGGACACCATTGCGCTGAAATGCTGTCAAGATGTATAATTTTCGCACTTCTTGTGCCTGATGAGGATAGAAACTCTGGTGGTTCTTTACGTTTGGATTTAAACGCTTGATGACGTCACATGAAAACGTTCCACTGAATTGAGCATAGAATAATTAAAGTTGCCTTATTCAGATCTAATCATTAATTAGTTCTACAATAATAATTAAGACAAAATCCGAGAGGAAATCGAGCAATTTCAGTTTTTATTGGACAAAAAGCTCCATCCAGAGTAATTCTAAGTATCTTGCAGTCCTTTCTGCATTTTCTAAAAGGTTACGATATAAATAGTTGCTTGAAATAACACCGAAAACCATTTCCCATGGAAATGTGGGAAAATAAGTTTCAAAGTTTAGAGAAATTGTGCAAGCAAAGGTAAACCTTCATCATCAGTTTCATTTCACCAGTAATTTCAAGTATTTCATATGAACTTCAAAATCTGTTTCAGTCGACATTTGGTGTCGTTAGAAATAATTTCCTTTGAGAAGATGTTTAGAACAGTCGCACAGCCGTTTGCAATACGATGTGAATAATCTCGGTACAAAGTTTTTTTCCACTTGTTACTCAAACGTCTTGTAGATTCCTTCTTAATTGCTCGGAGGAAGATTATTGAATGAACTTGGTGAGCAATTGTAAAAGGAGACCATGAAACAACTTTCATACCGTTACTGGAATTTGTTAACACAGGATTTGGCAATATGACTTCTACCAGTACCAGAGTATACAAGCTTATTGAAGTGCCTTTGCAATTAATTTTCAACTTGTTTTTTTACTTGCATAATGTTTACATTAATGGAGCCCTGAGTAGTTTCTTTTTTCATCACGGCATGCTTATGGAAGCACGTAAGGATACTTTTTTGAATATTTTAACCGACCCACCCCTCCAAAAGAATGAAAAACGGCCAAAATATATAGGGACTTTCAGAATATATTTAGGTAATTTCAGAATATATTTGCACATTGACCATTCAAAATCTGTGCAATGTCTTCTTTGGGGGGTTAAATCTTTCACGGACTCGTAGATAGATCAGAAAGAGAAAATGTTTTTAAAAAAAAATTCCTATGAATTAATTTAGGTCTATGGGTTAAAATTCACGGAGAAAACGTTTTTTCGCAATTTGCGATGAGTTCTCTTTCATCAAATTTTCTCTCATCAAATGTTCGTGATACAATGTTAACCGAAAACTGAAGTTTATTTAAAAATTTAATAAAGCAAAATTGTACTTATTAGAGTGTTTCATGTGAAAAAACGTTTTGAATGACATTCCAATGGGGGAAAGGAGCATTGTTGACTGGCCGTATTATCTATTGGACGAAACTTTGTGCTAAAATATTCAGAAAATACAAATTTTAAAGAAGACTCATGAATTATTATAACTGATCATAAAACGTAAATTGAAACTGTGTTAACACAACAATATTAAAGACATGATACAAGGTCAGCTAGACTTCGAACTGGAAATCCTTGAAAAAAACGCGGATGATATAATTAATAAATGGAATTTCTGTCGCTTATTTAAATCGACTTGAAAGATTCTACTTCTTGACTGGTTTTAAACTCACTACTTTGTTTTCAATTTCATTGGAAACTGCATGCGAAAACCTCTGTTTTTTATACATGAAAGAATGAATTTTGAGTTGTGGATAAGAAATGAAATAGTTAGCTTAAGCAACGACGATACCTACGCCAGGGACGACTCCTAGAAAGAAAAATGATATTTCTAATCTCCTAACAATCTGGATATCTGCTCCGTACCCCAATCAGTACTTAAAACTTGCTCAAACTAAATATGTAATGCCAGCGATCCATTCCAAAAAGAAATACAAAAAATTTGCCATCCCGACCTACGTTCTTCAAAATGCACAGAACCTGTTCATGTCGCATTACGGCTACAAAATGCACAAAGACTTAAAACGCACGCGCACAGCCATTGTTCTACTCAATAAACTTTTTGCTTGGTGACGTTTTCGTTGCTGTTTTATGTTTTTTTTTTCTTCATTTGGGATTTTTTATTTCCACAATTACATCAATTACAATCCTTTTTTTAACAATTAATTTACAGAAGAACGAATAAAGTTTGGTTTACAGAAGTTAACAATGACACCATATTGAATTAAGAAAAAAGATTTTGTCAATTCTTATCTTCATACTTATTTAACTTAACGATTTTCCTTAATGATAGCGTTGTCTACTATAATTATTAGTTAAAATTGCTTCCTCAAAGATCTTCTATTATTCTTTAAACAATTTAGTTTTATTCGATTTGAAATGTGTTTTTCAGTTTCATATTTAATTACCTAAATTCTTATGAAGTGGCTCAAGGAAGGTAATGTTTCTCTACATCGACAAGTCCACAAGAGAGATTTTCCTAAAATTACTATCTAATTAAACAGATCCATCTCCTCCTCAAAAGACCCAACAATAACATTGCAATATGTAAGCGAGAGGCTTCTGCAACTCTTGGTTGTGCTCAAAACCTTTTTCATTAACCTCATGCCAAAAAGAATATGAAAAAGAACAACCGAACAAAATATGGGATATTGTTTCCGTTTGCTGATTACAGATGCAGTTGGGATTAGAAACGTATCCTATTTTACACAGGCGGTCATTAGTAAACAGAACAGAATTCAACACTTTGTACCGAAAGGAGCGTAGATACGGTTCATTAGCAGCCCTCACTGGCAGAAGAAATGCCTCTGAAACTTGCTTGTCATCAAGGCTAAATTCTTTCTTTAGCTTGACCCATTTACTTGGTTTTCCAATTTTTGTTTTATAGGAAAACAATAGTCAACGTCACATTAGCGTTTGCCTTTACTGTGCTACGCAATGTTAGAAGATTGGAAAAAAATAAGCAATCATTATCAACACAATATTAAGATTAACAAATTTCTACGTGACTGAGAGTGCCCTTCCGTCCAAAAAATTTTCGTTGCCGTTGCCGTCGTGGTTTGCTTGAGCTCCTTAATGTCCGGAAAGTTAGAACACACGGGTAACTGGGAGCGTAAGGCGGTGTTTCGTAAGACATTTCCGTAAATTCAAATTTATAATCATATTACCTTTGTGGGATAACTGCTTGCAAATGATTTGTTTCTCCGCCTCTTTTAGCGTAATTCCGAGAGTAGTTAACGCAATTTTCCTGTGTTTATTTTTCTTTGGTGACATCAGACAATAAGTGTTTCTGATTTTCCTGAGTGGATAATTTCCAGCTAGAACTGATACGAAAAGTAAGTGTTCCATGAGTGGTGAATTCAATGTTTGGGCGTTAACAGGGTCTGAAGACAGATGTCAGCGAGGCATCAATTCTAAACCAAACCCGGTTGTTCACTGCATCACATGACTAAAAAAATGTATTATGGTTATGTTTGACAAAGGGAAATTGTGACAGGCGAGAGAGTTTACTAAACTGTTTGGCTATGTATATACCAGCCCAAAGGGAAATAAATAGACGGCTTTCTTGTCAATTTCAAATTAAAAACTGACTCTTCGTATATCACTTGCACAAAAAAGTGACTTGACTCAGCTCGAAAGCTCATTTCAAGGGCACCACTTTAAATATTGCAAATGAGCCAACGGATAATAAAGTTATAAAATTGACAGTGGATCAGCAATTAAATCTCTTGACTGAATTAAGACATTGCCAACGAGTCAGGTGATTAGAATAAATAGTAAATCAACTATGACATATTGTCTTGATGTCAAAATTTACAATATTTATTGCCAAATTTTCGTCTTTCGCCTACAAAAATCTACGAGAAAGAATGTAGCAACTAAGTATTGAATGTTTCATACTTTTAAGTGGAAAAAATATCAAACGTAAGATTTATTTTGCCAAATCGCTCGCATTGTGGGCTGAAATAGCGCCACAAAACACCAGCAACAGATTGTTTTCAGTCGTGTGTCGTGACGAAAGCTGACTCTATGCATTGTTAAAGAGGAGGCTAGGTAGAAGAAATGTACAATTTACCATCTCTTTGCGGCGTTCTTATTGGAAAAGGTCAGAAAAAAGAATTGGATTTACGTGTTTGAAAACTTTGTTTAAGTTCAATCTTGACACCAAAATTGCAGTACATATTCAAGAAGGGAAATCGATGCCCCCAGAATAACCATTACGTTTGATTTAGGAATTCTGGCTTTATAAATTACCCACAGACAGGTTGTAAGAACTGTTTCTGTGGCATATTGTGTAGATTTCATCTCGATACAGTCGCATTAAAGAGCATTAAATGAAGCGGCTGCAATTTGTGGCAGCTCGACTTAGCCTGTTTTTTTAAAAAACTAAATCAGTGACGACTAAGATGTTCAACGACAAAATAGGAAAAAAATTCCAAAGTAATACCAGGAGTGCGAATTTAATTCCTTACATGGTACAGTCACATGAAAAATGATAAGGAAAAACAGTACTTTTGTTTTAAGCGTCCTGTACAAAAAAAGTTAAGGTTGTGAAGTTCTTAACCAGTGATTTGTAGAAGAAAAAGTGAGAAACTTGCTGAACTGTAATTCAGAGGTGGATTGTTTATAAATTCAAGAGAAAGATATCTTTGCCATTTCGGTGCAAACGAAGATGTGATTTTCCAGCATACGCTCCGCTCCAGTTTTCACGTATTGTTCCTAGAAAGCGGTAACAAATTCAAGTTAAAAAGTCGTTCATCACTGAAACGTGTTATGTCGATTATAGAAATGGACTCTATTATTTCTAAGAAATAGTGATCAACAGCTCATTTCTCCTTTCACCAGATGATGAGAATTTCAATTAATTTCAGTTAATTACAATAATATTAATTTCAACAAGATGATGAGAAAAAAGGAAGTCGTCAACTTTGGATCATTGTCTTGCTGGAGCAGTGAATTGGCCATTTCCGAGTTTACCTTGTCCTTCTGTTTGAAAACGAGTTCTCGTGCAAAACCACTTTTGCGATGGAAGGCAAATTTCACTCTCGATTTCTGATTTTTTTCTAATTTCTTTGTGTACGATGACAATTAAAAAATAAGATGGTCAATACGCAGACACGTGAGTTAAGTTATAATTATCCATTTCCAACGTTCAATAGTGCTGCCCACTTTGTTGCAAAAGTAAACAAGAAGTAAAGTTATATTATTCCATGATGATGATTAGTTTTCGATTTTCCATTATTTTATTGTAACCAGAAATAATTTGGCAACACTCTGTTAGAAATGCTGCGGGATAGCTTAAGGCATTTTAAAATTATTCAGTACCTTTAAGATTCCTGGAAGGAATATAGCCTAGAGTAATAAAATATTTCTGTTTGTTGTGAACGGATATTAAATTTTCCAGTTAGTACCGATAAAAAGTGGTAACTCCATACATGTTTGGAGCGTTTCTAGCTACGGTCTTGAGAGAGGTGTCGGCAAGGCATCAAATTCCCCAACAAACCCGTTCTCGGTATAAAATGACTTACTATACACGACAAGTTCAGTGAGAAAATAAAAGCACTCTGTTTAACATTTCCGACAGTGGGAAACTGACAAGCGAGATAGTTTACAAATCTGATTTTGCCATCAGTCTCCAAAACGAAATAGAGCTTTTCGTCTACCAATTTTGAGTTTAAAATATGTTTCTTCACACTTCAGTTACACAAATAAACAGTAATTTGAGGCTCACTTAAAGAATGGCTTGATTTAGCTCGAAAGATCATTTCATGGGCACTTTATAAAATAGTAAATGAGTCGAGTCAAATGCTTTGTCTTAGGCTTTGGTAGATTGTGCTCGAAAAAAAAGCTTATTATGCTTTTAGCAGTGCTCATATTTTTTAGAAATTATGCCAAAATTATGCTACTTTCTGAAAATTATGCTCTCTGTCACCGAAGTTATGCTACTTGGATTTTAAGGAAAATAAAGATCGCCAGTAGCTTAACTCTATCAATTTTGACTTTAATGAACATTCAGACAGTCCACCTTCCAGTCTTACAGTCTTCAGCATGGCAAATACGCATGTGCGCACCTCGAAAAGCCAAATGATATCCAAATCAACCATTTCTGGGTTCTGAATCCGGGTCAGAAAGTTACTTGTATATACTTGTTTTAGACGCCATCCAGGCAAAGCCCTCAGTTTAGTATAAAGACAACTATGCATGTTGTTAATCTCTCTGTTATCGGTTATTGTACTGAAGCATTACACAAGCCTGTAAATAGTCCACGAGAACATGCTCTTGTGAATCATTGAATCGGTGGATGTACTCGAGGACGACGCCATCTTTGATCTAAGGCCTGAGGGGCCGAGCCGCCGAGCCATAAGCGTGGTGGCCTGAGGAGAGTCTCAGCCTCTCAGATATGTACGGGGTGACCTAGCTAGAGTCTTCCAGACCTCGATATTTTCCAATAACAATACAGAAGTAAAGTACAAACTGAATTATTCTAGAACTATGATGGGTTTTTTTTTGTTTTCAAGGCATAAAAGCTCGGATTATGCTAGCAGTGCTAAACTGAAATAAAAGCTTTAAATTATGCTCGTTTTTCTAAATTATGCTAAAAATTATGCTAGCACAATCTACCAAAGCCTACTTTGTCTTACGGATAAAAAGGGTTTAAAATTGACAGGGGAAGAGCAACGTGTTCGTCACGTATAAAATAGCGGCAAGGTAGAACTGAATGAACTTTTCAATTCTCAAGAACTAGAAATCAACATACAATTTCTCCTAGCTGTTTTTAAGGTAGCTGAAGTAGATCTACAGTTCTTATTCATTTTAGCAGAACACGTTGTTAACTTGACTTTCTATAGAATGATAATAGAATCCTGGTTAACGGATTTTGTGATAAAGAAGAACCCAAATATTGATGGCATCCTATCAAACCCAAACGATACGAATAGCTTGTGTATATGAAAAGAAATTAAAGAAAGAAAAAACTTGACATAGAGATTTGAAATTTTTGCGCTCATTCTTGTTAAACCAGTACAGTTGGCAAATTAGCATATAACGTCTCAGTGCACGTATTTTCAATTGTCTAGATAGCACTTACACTTGCCTTCTGACTGATCAATAATGATAATTCTTGTCAACAGGATCACAGATATTAGACGGATCCGTTAAGAAAATGGACTGCAGCACTTATCAATATTACATTCAACCACCTTAAAATAGTGTTAAAAAAGGAGGTCAGCAAGTCTTCGAAAAGAGTTAAACATTACTGACTTTTTGAAAGCTATTTCATCAATAAACAAGACTTGCAAGGTAGCTTTCATCAGCATTTTCTTCTCTGAAACAATGTGAATCAAAGTATAATACTTAAGTGAAATTTCGCAAAGCCTTTCCTGGTGTTAAGAAGGTGTAACGGCTAATTAAAGGACTCACAAAAAAGAGCTCTTGAAACCTTCTACAACATTAGATCATTAAATAACGAGAACAAGATATATAAACAAGCCGCAAACTAAGTTTCCGGCCAAATCTTGTGTCCTTGTCCATTACTTTAAAACTTAAACGGTGTGTTAATAAATAAAGATCTAACCTCCCCCCTCCCCCAATGATCGCAACATGTATATCCAACATATCATAACATTTTGTGCGTAACATGTTGCACGCGCTTGGCCACCCTCTTGAGACATGTTCAATCATATTACGTGCTGATGGCTAATACTTAACCAAAACACCAAACATGTCGCAACAGGGTAGACAAACGCACACAACATGTTGGGAGGAGGTAGTAGGGAGCAAGATGACTCTTTTTCCCTCCTTGCTCCTCCCCAGAGGAGGTAGTAGGGAGCAAGATGACTCTTTTTCCCTCCTTGCTCCTCCCCAGAGGAGGTAGTAGGGAGCAAGATGACTCTTTTTCCCTCCTTGCTCCTCCCCAGAGGAGGTAGTAGGGAGCAAGATGACTCTTTTTCCCTCCTTGCTCCTCCCCAGAGGAGGTAGTAGGGAGCAAGATGACTCTTTTTCCCTCCTTGCTCCTCCCCAGAGGAGGTAGTAGGGAGCAAGATGACTCTTTTTCCCTCCTTGCTCCTCCCCAGAGGAGGTAGTAGGGAGCAAGATGACTCTTTTTCCCTCCTTGCTCCTCCCCAGAGGAGGTAGTAGGGAGCAAGATGACTCTTTTTCCCTCCTTGCTCCTCCCCAGAGGAGGTAGTAGGGAGCAAGATGACTCTTTTTCCCTCCTTGCTCCTCCCCAGAGGAGGTAGTAGGGAGCAAGATGACTCTTTTTCCCTCCTTGCTCCTCCCCAGAGGAGGTAGTAGGGAGCAAGATGACTCTTTTTCCCTCCTTGCTCCTCCCCAGAGGAGGTAGTAGGGAGCAAGATGACTCTTTTTCCCTCCTTGCTCCTCCCCAGAGGAGGTAGTAGGGAGCAAGATGACTCTTTTTCCCTCCTTGCTCCTCCCCAGAGGAGGTAGTAGGGAGCAAGATGACTCTTTTTCCCTCCTTGCTCCTCCCCAGAGGAGGTAGTAGGGAGCAAGATGACTCTTTTTCCCTCCTTGCTCCTCCCCAGAGGAGGTAGTAGGGAGCAAGATGACTCTTTTTCCCTCCTTGCTCCTCCCCAGAGGAGGTAGTAGGGAGCAAGATGACTCTTTTTCCCTCCTTGCTCCTCCCCAGAGGAGGTAGTAGGGAGCAAGATGACTCTTTTTCCCTCCTTGCTCCTCCCCAGAGGAGGTAGTAGGGAGCAAGATGACTCTTTTTCCCTCCTTGCTCCTCCCCAGAGGAGGTAGTAGGGAGCAAGATGACTCTTTTTCCCTCCTTGCTCCTCCCCAGAGGAGGTAGTAGGGAGCAAGATGACTCTTTTTCCCTCCTTGCTCCTCCCCAGAGGAGGTAGTAGGGAGCAAGATGACTCTTTTTCCCTCCTTGCTCCTCCCCAGAGGAGGTAGTAGGGAGCAAGATGACTCTTTTTCCCTCCTTGCTCCTCCCCAGAGGAGGTAGTAGGGAGCAAGATGACTCTTTTTCCCTCCTTGCTCCTCCCCAGAGGAGGTAGTAGGGAGCAAGATGACTCTTTTTCCCTCCTTGCTCCTCCCCAGAGGAGGTAGTAGGGAGCAAGATGACTCTTTTTCCCTCCTTGCTCCTCCCCAGAGGAGGTAGTAGGGAGCAAGATGACTCTTTTTCCCTCCTTGCTCCTCCCCAGAGGAGGTAGTAGGGAGCAAGATGACTCTTTTTCCCTCCTTGCTCCTCCCCAGAGGAGGTAGTAGGGAGCAAGATGACTCTTTTTCCCTCCTTGCTCCTCCCCAGAGGAGGTAGTAGGGAGCAAGATGACTCTTTTTCCCTCCTTGCTCCTCCCCAGAGGAGGTAGTAGGGAGCAAGATGACTCTTTCCATGGTTAATTTATTCATATATTCAATTTAGGTAATGACTCCAGAAATCGTAATAAACAAGGTGGAAATGCTTTTATTATTGTCCTTTACTTTGCTTGGAAGGAGAATTACTTTGCATTTAAATTTAGTTGAATCCAAGATACAGTTTTTATTCCTTAAGCGGAGCGCATTGCCTCAAGAAAATCGTCAGTGAGAGATATCCCTACACGATATTTCGGGCACAGTGGGTCATCTTTTGTCCTAAATTCCCCACTATCTTACCGGGGAATATTGTTAGAAGAGCATTAATTTCTGTTCCTCAAACCTCCACTCCACTGAATGAAACAATCACGCGTGAGGAATAAATTTCTTTTATAATCCTTTACTTTTTTAGGAAGGAGATTTGGAGGGAAGTATATGTCTTAACCATAATCTCTTAATCTTTCCTTTTAAAGTCAAAAGTGGTTACATTTTCAGTAAAACTTCCTCCCAAAGTAATTTTCTTTAAGATGGTCAAGGTTTAGGAAACGGCTGAAAGACTAGACTGCTTATTTATGCCCATAGTGTCGACACAGTGTAGTTTAGTCTTACCGCTACTTCTTAACCTTTAACCCTCTCAGAGAAAAGTACTTTGGGAGGAAGTCTACCTCATATTACAACCCCTTTTTGAACTTTAAAGGGCGAGTGGAGGATTATGGATGAGAGTTAAACTTCCTCTCCAAATATTCTCTCCAGGAAAGTAAAGGATTATGGACGAGATTTAGTCCTCCTTCGCGATTGTTTCATTCAGGGGAGTGGGGGTTTTGGGGGACAGGAATTAAGACTCTTCGAACAATCTTCCCCTGTAAGATGGTGGGGGATTTTTGGCCGAAGATAAACTACTGTGCACAATGGCTCGTGTAGGGGTATCTCCCGATTTTTTTATTATCTGACGATTTTTTTCTGGCATTGCCCTCTTCTTTGGGAATGAGCAATGTTCATTGGATTAAACTGAATTTAAATGCAAAGTAAAGGACAACGACACAGGTTTAACCGCACTCACCTTTCTGGTTCTGCGGCATATTTTTTTCTACAGCTATTTTCTAAATAATATTTTATCACAGGAAGGTGTAAGAGCTTATTGGATTCTAGTCTTTAATTTGCTCTTTGCACCTTCCTTACATCAGCTAAGTTTACTTTCGTTATTTGCGAAAATCTCTATCTTTTTATTCTTCCCTCATACAGACTTGATATTATATATATTCACGTCCGCTTCATTTGTTAATCAACTATTCCATCGTAACTTACTATGAGGATCGACAGATTTACGATAAACGGAGTACAGGTGCTTTTCTTAAAGTTTATTTCCAAGTTCAAAGAGAATTTATTTGAAAGTGTTTCTGCATTTGTCTTTTAGCCAGTTGTTCGCTGTGGTGTATCATTGTTCACTTTCTTTACTATTCCTCAGGCTACCTGTTGATCGAATCAAATATTAACAGTTCATCAGAATGTGTCACGCAGAATCAACATGTATTATTATGCGCTGAACTGTCGGAGTGAGGGTGCTGCTGCGATACCCTCCTACTCGTTCTATATTTTCTTTCCAAATAAAGCTTACTGTGCTTACATACATAATGAAATGTTCACAAGGTAACGTTAGCTTTTGGCTTCAGAAAAAAATAAACAAATACTAAGCAAAATAAACTAGTCGTTTAAATATAGAACTCTTACTAAATGATTGCCAATTAAATCTCTACACTTTAAAACGTCACTATAGTGTTATCGAGCGCAGAATGAACTGTCTTTTGAGTCCATCTTTCAGCTTTGTCCGAGCGATTATCAGTTTTTTTTCTAAAATTTCGAGTGCTGTGACAGCAAATGGCCTTGTTTCACTGAGCCTTCTGGAGAATTTGATTATCCATTCAATATTTCTAAATCCTCTTCCGAAACTTCGGCGAGACAAGAAAAAATGTCCCTATTTTGCAGACTATCTTCAACAACTGAATAGTAATGGCTGATCGTACAAGGTATACCTTAGCCAATCAAAATGCAGTATTGCATTAGTATAATCCGGTAGATTTGTACTAATGATAAACAGATTACTGTACCGTTGTCAAGCACAATAACTGTTGGTTATTAATTCTTACATAATGATCAAGAGTGATCACAATAAAACGTTTTCATGAAATCATTATGAAGACTGATTGACTTTGTGAATTCTTTTGTTAGAAAACATTTTTGGACCTAGAAATTTTAAAGTTAAAATTGTAAATTTCATTTTCAAAGTTAAAACTTTAACTTTGCAGCAACTATTTACTTCTGCTGGCATGTTGACACGACCTTGTTTCCTTACTTATGATCAACAACACGCTTTGCCTCCATCTGAACCAGTAGGGAAGAAATGACTTGCAGTTAATGTCTTTTTTCAGGTTTTCTGAACTGTACTTAACAAATCTTAAGAAAGAAACTGACATATTCATTTCCACTTGTCTTATTCGCATCCTTGGATGGGCCGTGGCTCAATATTTCTCTGCAAACTGAAGTCGAGTGATACAAAACTGAAGCCCTGCTCCGCTGTGTTAATACTTGGTTGGATTATCGCTTACAGAAAACAGCACCTCTTGTCAAAGATAGTTTTTTATGTTTTTGGTATCCTTAAAGGGACACAGTCGGCTTTGGGACCGCGCTGACCTGGACACTAGTTTTCTCACTTTGAAAAAGTTCACCTCAACCTGAAATCAAAGATACTCGTCGAGTACATCTAGAAATCCGCTTCAATCTTCGCAGTGTTTTGCTTGATTTTCAATCGTTTACTGAAAAACCTGTTTTTGAGTGGGCTTTTGCTCATCCTATGTTTTGTATCATATTTGGTTAAAAACAGTATGGATCGTGTCTCTGTGATATGCAAATTAACTATGAAATCAGATGGTATCTAATGCGCATGTGCTCCAGCTGACTGTGTCCCTTTAACTTTTAATAGGGTACCACTGATTCATGCTTCAAAAGTATTCATATTATTGATAAAAGAACGTAAAACCGAAAAATCAAAAACAAAGCCTCTCCAGTCTTTTCAAGGTACTGGACGTTTTTTTAAGCTTTTCGAAATATATGAACTGATTATGTCGTTCTCAAACCTTTTCATCAGCCTAGCGTTTTTGTCAGTAGTCCGACATCACCAAGTCCAATTACATCCTTTACAGGGACAGGATCCGGTACTTCTTTTTTTATTAGGTTACGTCGGTCCTTGCAAATTGACCTTGTGTTTTCACTGCTTACCAAAGCGTGGCTTATTTAACTATCAGAAACCATAGTACACTTGCCTGCCAAGGAGTTGAAAAACAAATATTGCTTCGGAAACAACATCAAAACTCGATCTGCTATTACCGACCAGCTAAGAAATAGACTGACAAATGCGGGGTAAAAATACAACCTTTATCAGCAATGATGTGAAATGATTTCCTGCTGCAAATTATTAACGACCTGTTAACATGTCCACGACTAAATTTCCTCACGGTTACGTGTTTGATTCTCGGTTCCAGTTTCTTATAGGTCATCGATACAATTTCAAGCATATCCTTAAGACAGTTGCATTTGTTCAAATCATAGTTAACAGAGGGAATGGTTAAGGATCCCAGCAAACATCAAAAAAGCAAACAAACAGGCTAAGAGTTATGTTGGAAGGTCTTTGACCCTGTACATCTTTTTGTTTTATGCTCCTAGACTGTGCATGAATTACGTAATCGCAATATTTCTATTGGTTAGCTGTATGAGCACACATAACAACTTTTTGTATTTTTCCAGATTTTGGGCAGGGTCAACCTCCCTCCCCCGCCCCAAACAGCCAACAAAAACATACAACAAAGAAATTTGCCATGATTCATAATCATTTCCCTCTATTAACCATGTTCAAATGTATCGTGTTTAAGTACTTTCTTATCTCACTTTAATTATTAATTGCCTTAATTGCCAATGCGTCTCGAAACAGTATTTAGGTCAATGCTCTTTCCAGTATCTTGATAAAGTGAAAACATTGGAAACTGACGCAGATCAATATAAATAACTAAACTTGGTAACTCCTTGTTAAAACAATCAGGGAACGTTTTGTTGTGTCAATTAGTTCACTGCTTTTCTTGACGCTCCTGTGGCAAACAAGCACACTCAAAGGTGTTTTATGAATTTTAGTGTACTTTTCTAAGCTCAAGTCCATGTTTTAGACATTTTTATGGTTTTTACAAAGTCTTAATTAAGAAAAAAAAATTGAATCGCCATATTTTTTAGTATTTTCAAACTTTTTGACATATTTGCAAATTTTGAAATCCAAGATGGAGGTCCTTTTTAAAAGCACGATATCAGTTTTACCTGACAAGTTATTGCACGAAACTTAACATTTCTAGATGATTTATCACCACATACTGCATATATGTTTTATTACTATACCGCATTTATAATTTGATGAACATGGAAAGAGACGCTCTCAGTTAACCTTCACCCTTTGCAGGTTCTAAAATTTGTTTCATTTTTAAGAACTCCATATAAGAGATAAAAAGGATAGACGAATATGATTAAAATTCAAAAGGTTTGTTCAAAAGTTCCAAAGCAAAAATTAAACCTTAATGATAATTATGTCTTGAAACCTTTCCTCAGGAATACTGCTTGTAAATACTTCTTGTAAAATCACGGTTCCTGCACTAAGTGAGACTAGTTTCTAACTTCTGATAATAACGTTTTCCAATGCAATAACTTTGTACTAATCTTCCTTATGTCGAATCGATGTAAAACTTTTACACTGAGTTGCTAAAATGAGCTTAGATCAGGAGCCATAATCGGGGACGGAGGCCGTAAGCACGCGCCATTTCTAGTATTGGGGCTGTCCCTATGATATGGGACAATTTTTCTATTTTTAGAACAAATTGCGCCATCGTGTGCGGAAAGCGCGCGTACACGCTGCGAGGATTTTTGCGGTTGTAGCGCGGGGGCAATGGCATCCGAAATTCCAGACATGTTTTATGCTTTTGGCCCACAACTCAATACGTTTATGTCTGTTGGAATTTTGCTCAAATATTTTCGTCGTAAGCTGCTCCAATTCGACTGAAGTAAGGCAGTGTCGAATTTAGGTATGTCCCGTTTTATATCACTCAGACCAAGTTGTGTTCCGCTGCTTCTTTTACAAGTGTTCCACATTACTCCACTATAAATTTCACATATGCTGAAGATTAACAGCTTTTCCGTAACACAGCAAAAAAACTGGTTGGAAAAATTTGGATATTGCAGCGTTTTAGGACTTCAAAGTTTCCCTCCTCTTGCCACACGCTTGGGGGATTTCGCCAGAGTCTATCGCCACCGAAAAGTAGTAAGCAATTGCAAGTTTGCATTTCGCCTGAATTGTAAGTAACACTTGATATTTCATCAAGACCCAATAAGTTTACGTCTGTAGACACGGCTAGGCTTTGTTTGTGTAAACATTCAATAAATTGTCTGTTGTCGATGAATAAGAGCGCCCGCCGATCCGTGTTTTTTGCAGTCAGTAAACATGACAAATTGGACTTCCGCAATAATATCTCTAGTTTTTAAATATGTTCAAGGTTGATAAATGTTTGAGAACATATTAAACTGCTTAGCTGAAAATATGTGAATACGGCAGGAATAATCACCAAAGTTACGATGACGTTTTCTTTAATCAACTCGAATAACGATTTCGATTTTGTTGGCTGAGTTATCAAAACTCCTTGTCTATTTTATTTTCGCAGCTCACGTAGGGGCCAAACCACCCCCCTAATGTTTCATGAAGGCTATATTTGCTTGGTTTATATATTTCTGAACCAAGTTTGGCAGATGAACTTTCTTTGTTCTCCAGTTTATTTTAATTCGGAAGTTGTGGCAAAATGTCAGATTATGACGTCATAATTGATGACGTCACCAAAACGTGCTATAATTTTTTGTAAAATCTGATGTAAAGATTATATCATTGGAAAGGCCTTGCCTTGAGGAGTAAAATGCCGGAAACCGTTTTTTGCTATGATGATTATTTTTTGAGATATGGTAAATTAAATTTTTTTTGCTTTCCCCCCCCCCCCCCGGGAATTTGCTTAACCATACTGTCCTTCTTAAGTCAGTCTCTCTGGTTTATTTTTTTCAGTCTTTTTCTAGGAAGGCTAATAATCTAGAAAAATAGAAAGCTTGATGTTGTCAAAAATCGTATGGTTTTAGAAATTTGATTTTCGGCTTTGTTAGGATAGTATTAACAGTAAAAAAACGGGTGACGTCACAGGTTATGACGTAACAAAACTTATTTTAACGCAATAACACTAGAGGGATAATTTTTTATTCCGATTTTCTTCTTTATTTTTGCTTTAGTCATCTGGCACATCACATGTGCAACATAGCTGCATTTGCTGGAACAAAATTACGGCTCCAATTTGGTGATTTTTCTCAAGGGGAGGACTCCATATTTTGCAGAGTTATTTTTCATATTTAAAAATGCCATATTTCATGTAATTTTTGTGATATGGACAAATTTTTTTCAGGTTTCAACTCCCCTTGATGTCCTCTTTCCAACACATTGTACAAAATATGCATATTAAAAACTTCAAAAGTGGCAAGAAACATGACGTCATCACTGTGACGTCACAACTTTGACATTTACTGACATTTTTCACATAAATATTTGGTGTAGAAAGAGTTTATATTTTTTAAGTAATGCGAAATAATGTGAAATATCCAAGAACTGATGAAACATTTGGGGGGTGGTTTGGCCCCTAGCTGTGTAAAATTTCACTACGTTGAAGAAACACACATGATAGTAGCCTTTTGGCGTTAGTGAAAATTGTTGCAGAATCTCAGCACAAAAGATAACGAAAGAAATCTTTGTCAAGATTTGTTGCCAATTAGCTACAATTGAAAACACAGACTCGGACTTTAAAGTGCACGCCCTGGAGCTACTTGTACGCGTCAGACGTTCCTTCCAAAACTTGCCAAACGAGCAGAAATATATCAAATAATATCAAAAACAGGTTTTGGTTATGATTAAGCACTGTTTGAGAAATTCACAAATTACCTCGATACCAGAGTAGAGAGATTTCTTACATAAACTTTATTCTTTAGACAACATCCACGCGAGAACCCATGACATGTGCGTGGATCCGCGCGGATGTATGTCCGAGTCAGGGTGGCGCAATTTGTTCTAAAAATAGCAAAAGTGCCCCATATCATTAGGTGCGCGCAGATCCCGAGACTTACGGTCTCCGTCCCCGGTTATGGCTCTTGCTTAGATTGAAGATTGTTTATTTTTTACGGAAAACGACATTCCAAGGAAGCGGGAGACTGCGCGTGCAGCAATTAACATACTATGTAAATTCAAAGCTTTCTAAAGTTTTCGATTCTATTTTATCTATTTTCTATTTCACTATTACATTTCATAAGTGTAAACAGTAGTTTTGATACCTTTTGACCTGTGTACTTGTTTTATTTATCTATTTTTCTCTGGGTCCATTTTTATTTATTTATTTATTTATTTTTATTTATTTTTATTTTTTTTGCTGTTTGTTTCAAAATGTTTCGACCATTACTTCAGTTTATCATTACAGCTACCCTGAGAGACTAGCGTCACATATTTATTCTAGCTGGAATGTTATTTGTTTGCTGTTTGCTTGAATACTGACACAAAAACTTTATTCACATACAACAAACTGTTGTTTTCTTGAGAAAAAGAAAATACTCAAACTACACTTTGAAATCTATGTCAGTGAAACATCGCTACATCGAAAACATGACATTTCTCTAAAGGCTTGAGCCCACTTGTGCCCGGACACATGCAAGTACGTATCGAAACCAAACAACGCTCGTAAATATTTTCAGCCACCTGTTCTCTGTTCTAAACGTTAATTTTCCATGTTAAATGGTGTAGCAAGACACTAATTTGCCCTAGGCGATGATATTTTTTCATTCACCTCCATGTTTAACACTGTACTTATATCAGTTACACAGACGAAAAAGTAGTGCATGTTTATATAGATTGGTCAAGCTTCGAACATTGATGACCGAAAAATGATCGTGTTTGGCAAAGCGCAATTAGAATTGTCATGCCGATAAAGTCATGAGCTCTATCAGTCGTTATAAATGAAGTTGCTGTTCGTTCTTGAATGCCTGACAATACTATTTTAAAACACATTTGATTTTGAGTAATTCCTTCTCTAAATGAATCGCCTTTAAAGTTCATTTGCGGCCTCGTATAAGGAAAGCATTGTTCGCACTGCAAATTATCATTGTACTATTAAACTGGAATTGTTCTCGTAAATTGTCGTACATGCTTCTCTGTCTGCAGCGTAAGTGGATCACTTCCTTAAATCTTCGTTCGCAAAGCCAAGCCGAGAGTAAGCTGAAATGCTACGTTAGAATCTTTGTTTTTCACAATGTTTATATCAAAATAAATTTGTAACAATTTCTAGTACCACCACCACGTTTTTATTCTGTTAAATTTGAATTCAAAATGTTAGGAAAAAGCACTTCAATTTTGCATTGCGGAGAATATTCGGCCGTTTTAAGTTGTCCTTTAAAATAATAAATTGCGATGTTCAACCTTCCACTTCAGTCTCGTACTCAAAATATTCATTTTCCCAATTGATTGTCATACATTTCTTTTGTTGTTAGTTTATGAATTTGGTAACATTGCCTTTGTAACATACTTGACAACGCAACGAGGTACGATGTTATATTTTGATCACTCTTGGACTGAATCCGTTAATGGTAAACGACTAGAGAAACAAGAAAACGGCTTATCTGAAGTAAGATATTTCCAGGCCAGGGTCCAAGAGCCAGTACACTGCTATCCAAAATGACTACACATTTCTTTGAAAGGGCATTAAACCTAGAAAGAAAGGAAACATCAACAAAATAGCTGGTTAATATTGATTGTATCACTTAACACTTACTGTTTTCACAATGTTCTTACGAAGGTTATAATAATTAACACCAGCATGTTTTATTCTGTAACTTTGATTCCATTATGTTACTGGACAAGTCTCCAATCTTCAAGTAAAATTCTTCTTACTAGTTACAATATATCCTGATTCCAATATTTTCTCTCCAACTGAAATGCTTATAACAAGGGTCAGGAAGGCATTTATATGGTCAGACTCTGATCACTCTTTGGACTGAAACCGTTCAATGGTAAACAGAGAAGAAAACGACTTACCTGAAAAAAGGTCTTTTTCTGGCTGTCAACTTGAACCAGGCTTCGAGAGCTTACACACTTTGATCCAGCATGGCTACACTTTCTATTGAAACGATGTTTGCATTCAACCTGGTGATAAAAAGAGCAGAAAACAACAAATTAAATTACTTTTCAACGATTATCGGATCTCCAGTTGTGTTAATTTCGAATATTTGCCCCTAAATACACATTTACAGTGCTTTTCTAAAGCTTTACTTTATTGAAATTGATGAACAAATCTCTCGCAATCGTGTACTTTTAAGAATTCGTTCGGACATCAGAACAATTCCTCGTTGCCCAACCGGTATGTAAGAGTTTATGGGTTCGAATCCCGTCACGGACGGAGATGTTCAATTCTTTGTCCCAAACTCACCACACGATCAAAATTTCATCTTTCACTACTCCCGATTAGATTTCTCTACAGGATACTTGGAATGACACAGTTATTAAAGTGGTCGACGACAAATTCAAGTAAAATAAGGAAAGGGTGAACTTATCTGAATTAAGATTTTTCCAATATGTCATATATAGTGCACCAGCGTTCAAGAATTACACACTGCAATCCAAAATGGCCTCACTTTCTCTTCAATATCCGAGTTCACCTGGCAAAAAGGGAGATTAAACATAAAACGAACTATTTTTTTCATCAACAAATTCGAGACGTGTTTATAAATTTAATAACAGGCAATTCTGCAGTGACTTCTTAAAGCAGGTATCAATACTGTACGGTAAAATTATTTAAGAAAACACTAAATTTTTGTTGGCTGGCAAATCTCAAACAAACTTCCTGGTTCTGCCGAGGACATTAAAATAGTTAAAGATTTTCTCTGCAAGATACTTTAAAATGTATTGACATGGAAGGAGATTTTATTAACTTTAGACTGAAACCGAAAAAAAAGGAAAATTTGAGGTGCTGGACTTATTGTAGAGAAAAAGCGTTTCCAGCCATTAGCAAGCAGTGAACTACTGATTGAAACCACCGAGTCCAAGAGCTAACGAAGTTGTTTTTCTTGCATTGGCGAATTTTCAGTCCTTCGTTTCATAAATTTTCCAGAAACCAAGTGAGGCAAGGTGCAAATAAATTTCTAACACCGGCAAAAAATATTTTATGAACGTTACTGCTGAGCTTTGGTGGTACATTTAGACAACATTTCTCAGTTAATGAATAGAAAACTGCGAAGATAATATCTGGTCTATCTGAACCAAGATGTTTGCAATACTTACATTGTACCAAAGAACATTAGAGCCACGCACTGTCGTACAAAATGGACTTGTTTTCTCTCAGCATATCTTTTTTAAAACCTGCATGAAAAAGAAAAGAGGAAGCTTTGATACACTGACTTTTAAAAACTACGTTAGGCTTAGGAATTTGGTCAAAAAAATGCAGAGCTAGCGGTTCACAGAGACATTTAAAGCATAAATACTATTCAGACAGCGTTTAAACGCACAAAGCAGTATAAACTTATTATTTTTTTGCTACATGAAGACAGTTTATTTGGTGATTTCCCTCGGGATGTACTCTACATAATAAAAGAAAATCAATTATTTTCTTCCTTGGACTGATACTGTAAATGGTATAAGACAGAAGAGTTAAGAAAATGAGAACGAACTTATCTGACTATAAAATCTTTCAGATGTCGTCTACTTGCATCGAAGCGAAGGGTAAAACACTACAATCCAAAATGGCTGCATTTTCTTTCAATGCACGTGCACTCTGTGTTCAACCTTGGAAAAAAGAGAGCAAATGTCAATAAATGAAGTAAATCTCCTTTATTCAATAGAACAGTCTTGTAGTTGTACGATGTTGCTATTTTCAGGCATATTACATTGTATTCGCTAGCCTGAAATCAAGAGACTAGAGAAATGCATTTTATAGTGGTGACTGGCTTTCTTTTCGCTCAGAAAATTTACTGAGTACAAACGTGTTAGGTCTGGGATTCTGGTGGTATATTGTATTTCGATCAATCTTGCTCTGAATTAAATCGTTTACCAGGAAAACGACGAACAAATGACAAAACTACGATGTACTTATCTGGAATCAGTCATTTCCTGTAGTCAACTACCAGGTTGCGCTAGAGCCCAAGAACTACAACCTGCAATCCAAAAAGGTTTCTGGTGCATTTTAATTTAAATTACAATACACTAGAACAAAAAAATCATAAAATTGCAGCAAGGGTCAAACTGAACCATAGCAATCAATTTATCGTGATAGCTATCTTAGTCAGAATTTTTAAATCAGACTTTGCAACAAGGTCAGATCATACTTGTAAAATAAAGATAAAGTAAAACCTAGAATTTACCTGAAATTGGAGTTGATCGCAAAATGAAGAGACTGATAAAGAGAGAACGTAGCTTCAAAGCTGAACACGGCTGCTCATAATAGACTACGAGTAGTCCCTCTTTCACTTAGTCCGTCGTGCGTGACGCGAAAGAAATTCGCGAGAGAAAAATGGCCGCACGATATCCTAGGGGCTAGGAGCGCGCGAAAGGAGGGACTACCGCCTAAGCCCAAGGGTTTGCCCTTTCACGGCCGAGTGATTTTTCGGTGTAGGATTTCTCATCTTGACGTCCTCTTATTATCGCCTGTTATCAATAGCCCAGGGAGATCTGAATAAAATTGCTCTACTCTACTCTTCAAGTAGCCAGGCAAAAACATATGCCGTGAGAAGTATATCTTCGTTCAGTGTTCGTTCAGCGAAACTGCCAAAGAAGTTTTAAACAGAAGACGGCGAATGAGGCCTCTTGTAAGGATTTTCGCTACGTCTAAAAGTTATTGCGAAAATTTCAACAGAGTTTCAACCGAAAATTTACATTATACATTATACATTATACATAGGAGATCATCCAACTGCGGTGAAATGTTTGCCGATAGCAGCGGAAAATTTCAGGTGAATGTCCGGTTTCAAGTGAGAGTCCGGATCAATCTTTCAAATGGGCGGCAGAAAGGCCAAGTTCAGTGAATTGATATTCGCTGACTTAGACGATGCTGTTGAGCGGCGAAATCACTAACACGCTCGCAGTCGGGTTGGAGGCAGAAAGCTTTGCCAAACAAAACACTGGATGAATTTAAATCTTTCCAAAGCCTGTTGGCAGATTCGCAAGAACATCACGGCTTGCGAAGCGCGATTCCAACGCTTCGATTTGCTCTGGTACCGCTTCGATTTGCTCCGGTTCCAAAACATTCCTGCAAGACGTCACAGGTATCTCGAATGTTGACAACACGTTGTCAACGCGCCTAACATAAGCCAATCATATTTTGGCGTTGTGAGAGCAACGCATATAATTCAAACTCTTGGGCTTAGGCGGTAGTCCCTCCTTTCGCGCTCTCCTCGCCTCCAGGATTTCGCGCGGCCATTTTTTTCTCGCGGTTTTCTTTCGCGTCCCGCACGACGGACTAAGCGAAAGAGGGACTATTCATAGTCTAGCTCATAATGGTTACATTTCCTTTGGGTTCCCCTCTGTTCGTCTAATGCCAGAAGGAGAGAGGAAACTGTCAAAAATATATCACCTTTGAGTTTGAGGTCTTATCAGTCGGTCAATCAGTTTGGTAGTTAGAAACCGGCCATATAACATCGGACAATATCGCCTGCATTAACAAATTTCTTAATGTTCTC